>NW_026278150.1:187500-192500 GCF_023373465.1 Oncorhynchus keta | reverse complement strand
AACTACTATCAACTACTATCATCATCACAACTACTAGGGTCATCATCATCACCATACTATCGACATCTACATCATCATCTACCATCAACTACTAACATCTACTATCACAACTATCTAGGGACAACATCACCATCATCTATTATAATCATACTATCACCATCACCACCATCATCATCGACAACTACATCATCACCACCATCATCAACTACGGGACATCTACCATCATCACCATCATCACCATCATCATTATAATCATTATAATCATCATCACCATCATCACCATCATCACCATCATCAATAGCACCACCATCATCATCACCACCATCATCATCACCACCATCATCACCGTCATCACCATCATCACCATCATCATTATAATCATCATCACCATCATCATCATCATCACCATCATCATCACCATCATCACCATCATCATTATAATCATTATAATCATCATCACCATCATCATTATAATCATCATCATCATCATCATCATCATCATCATCATCATCATCATCATCATCATCATTATCATCATTATAATCATCATCACCATCATCATCATAATCATCATCACCATCATCATTATAATCATCATCACCATCATCATTATAATCATTATAATCATCATCACCATCATCATTATCATCATCACCATCATCATCATCATCATCACCATCATCATTATAATCATCATCACCATCATCATTATAATCATCATCATCATCATCACCATCATCATTATAATCATCATCATCATCATCATCATCATCATTATAATCATCATCACCATCATCATCATCATCATCATCACCATCATCATTATAATCATTATAATCATCATCACCATCATCATTATAATCATCATCACCATCATCATTATAATCATCATCACCATCATCACCATCATCACCATCATCAATAGCACCACCATCATCATCACCACCATCATCATCACCCCTATCATCACCATCATCACCATCATCACCATCATCACCATCATCATTATAATCATTATAATCATCATCACCATCATCATCATCACCATCATCACCATCATCATTATAATCATCATCACCATCATCATCAACATCTACATCATCAATAGCACCACCATCATCATCATCACCATCATCATCATCATCACCACCATCATCATCATCATCATCATCATCACCATCATTATCATCATCATCAACATCATCATCATCATCATCATCACCACCATCATCATCATCACCATCATCATCATCACCATCATCACATTAAAATCACCATCATCACCATCACCATCATTATCAGCATCATCAACACCATCATCATCATCACCATCATCTTCATCACCATCACCATCATTATCATCTTCATCACCATCATCATCATCATCATCACCACCATCAACAACACCGTCATCATCATCATTATTATCTTGATTTAACCTCGTTTTAACTAGGCAAGTTATTAACGAAACAATATATTATTTACAATAATGTCCTACCAAAAGGCAGAAGGCCTCCTGCGGGGGCTGGGATTATACATACAACGTTCCAGTCGCTAGCTGCAGTGAACTGAAAAGAGGAGCGACACAGGGATTTGTGTGCTTTGGGGACCTTTAACAGATTGTGACTGGCAGAACGAGTGTTTTTATGTGGAGGATGAGGGCTGCAGTAGATATCTCAGATAGGGGGGAGGGAGGCTTAACTGGGTTTTATAAATAAGCATCAACCAGTGGGTCTTGCGACAGGTACACAGAGATGACCAGTTTACAGAGGAGTACAGAGTGCAGTGATGTGTCCTATAAGGAGCATTTGTGGCAAATCTGATGGCCGAATGGTAAAGAACATTTAGCAGCTCAAGAGCACCCTGACCTGCCTATCTATAAAGTACATCTCCGTAATCTGTCATGGGAAGGATGGTCATCTGAATCAGGGTTAGCTGGGGTGAAAGAGGAGCGATTATGATAGAGGAAACCAAGTCTAGATTTAACCTCAGCCTGCAGCTTTGATATATGCTGAGAGAAGGACAGTGTACCGTCGAGTTTAAGACCTTATCATCTGTATATACATGAATAAGAGAGTTCCTACTGCCTGAGTTATGTTGTTGATGTAAATTGAGAAATGCATGGGGCCTGGGATCGAGCCTTGGGGTACACCCTTGGTGACAGGCAGTGGCTGAGACAGCATATGTTCTACTTTTATACGCTGCACTCTTTGAGAGATGTAGTCAACAAACCAGGCCAAAGACCCTTCAGAGACACCAATACTCCACAGCCATCCCACAAAAATGGAATGGTCTACCTTATCAAAAGCTTTGGCCAAGTCAATAAAAATAGCAGCACAACATTGTTTAGAATCAAAGGGCAATGGTGACATCATTGAGGACCAACCTAACCTGAGCAGAAACCTATTGCAAACCAGAGAGAATACTATAGACATCAAGACTTTGAAGGTTGCAGTTAAATACCAGACACATCCATAATCTGAGCTACAGACATCAAGAAACCAGATTAAATACCAGAGAGAATACTACAGACATCAAGAAAGCCAGTCAGTTGATTACTGGAAAGTTTTCCAACACTTTTGATAAACCGGGCAAAATAGAAATTGGCTTATAACAGTTAGGATCAGCGAGATCTCCCCCTTTAAATAAAGGACGAACCGTGGCTGCCTTCCAAGCAATTGGAACCTCCCCAGAGAGGAGAGAGGTTAAAATGGTCAGATATAGGCCTGACTGTAATAGGAGCAGCAACCTTAAAGAAGAAAGGGTGTAAACCATCTGACCCAGATGTTTTTTTGGGGGTCAAGTTTAAGGAGCTCCTTTAGCACCTCGGACTCAGTGACCGTCTGCAGGGAGAAACTTTGTAGCGGGGCAGTGAAAAAAGAGGGAGGAGCATCGGGGATAGTCACATTAGAAGGGGTGAGAGATGAAGAAATATTGGACGGGCAAGGAAGCATTGTTGAGTCAAATAGGAATCCTGACATAAAAACTGTGGGTTAGGGTTATGTTATGTCTATGTTTCACAGAGTTGTGGCTGAACAATGACATGGATAAAATACAGCTGGCGGGGTGGCGGTCTGTGTATATTTGTAAACAACAGCTAGTGCACGAAATCTAACATTAAAAAAGTCTCTAGGTTTTGCTCACCTGAGGTAGAGTATCTCATGATAAGCTGTAGACCACACTTTTTACTAAGTTTTAATCTATATATTTTGTAGCTGTCTATTCAGCACCACAAACCGATGCTGAGTCCATACTCAATGAGCTGTATACGACCATAAGCAACAGGAAAACGCTCATCCAGAAGCGGCACTCCTAGTGGCCGGGGACTTTAATGCAGGGAAACTTAAATCTGTGTTACCTCATTTTTACCAGCATGTTAAATGTGCACACAGAGACGCGTACAAAGCTCTCCCTTGCCCTCCATTTGGCAAATGTGACCATAATTATATCCTCCTGACTCCTGCTTACAAGCAAAAACTAAAGCAAGAAGTACCAGTGACTCACTCAATACGGAAGTGGTCAGATGACGCAGATGCTAAGCTACAGGACAGTTTTGTTAGAACAGACTGGAACATGTTCCGGGATTCTTCCGATGGCATTGAGGAGTACACCACATCAGTCACTGGATACATCAATAAGTGCATCGATGATGTCACCCCCACAGTGACTGTACGTACATACCCCAACCAGAAACCATGGATTACAGGCAACATCTGCACTGAGCTAAAGGGTAGAGGTGCCACTTTCAAGGAGCAGAAATCTAACCCGGATGCTTATAAGATATCTTGCTATACCCTCCGATGAACCATCAAACAGGCAAAGCATCAATACAGAACTAAGATTGAATCATACTACACCGGCTAGAACGCTCAACATATGTAGCAGGGCTTGCAAGCTATTACAGACTACAAAGGGAAGCAGAGATACGAGCTGCCTAGTGACACGAGAAAACCAGACGAGCTGAATGATTTATATGCTCGCTTCGAGAAAAGCAACATTGAAGCGTGCATGAGAGCATTAACTGTTCCGGACAACGATCACACTCTCCGTAGCCAATGTGAGTAAGACCTTTAAACAGGTCTGGCCGCAGGGCAAGACAGATTACCAGGATGTGCACTCTGAGCATGCGCTGTCCAACTGGCAGGTGTCTTCACTGACATTTTCAACCTGTTCCTGACTGAGTCTGAAATACCAACATGTTTCATGCAGACCACCATAGTCACTGTGCCCAAGAACACTAAGGCAACCTGCCTAAATGTCTACTGACCAATAGCCATGAAGTGCTTTGAAAGGCTTGTCATGGCTCACAACAATACCATTATCCCAGAAACCCAAACAAGTACAATTGCATACTGCCCTAACAGATGCACAGATGCACAGATGATGCAATCTCTATTGCACTCCACACTGCCCTGTCCCACCTGGACAAAAAGAACACCTATCTGAGAATGCGATTCATTGACTACAGCTCACCATTTAAAACCATAGTGCCCTCAAAGCTCATCACTAAGCTAAGGACCCTGGGACTAAACACCTCCCTCTGCAACTGGATCCTGGACATCTTGACAGGCCGCCCCCAGGTGGTAAGGGTAGGTAACAACACATCCGCCACGCTGATCCTCAACACGGGGGCTTCAGGGGTGCGTGCTCAGTCCCCTCCTGTACTCCCTGTTCAACCATGACTGCACGGCCAGGCACGACTCTAATACCCTCATTATGTTTTCCGACGACACAGCAGTGGTAGGCCTGATCACCGACAATGATGAGACAGCCTATAGGGAGGGAGGAGGTCAGGGACCTGGCCGAGTGGTGCCAGGATAACAACCTCTCCCTCAACGTGACAAAGACAAAGGAGATGATTGTGGACTACAGGAAAAGGAGGACCGAGCCACACCCCCATTCTCATCGAAGAGGCTGTAGTGGAGCAGGTTGAGAGATTCAAGTTCATTGATGCCCACATCACCAACAAACTAACATGGTTCACTACAGCCCAGTTGATG
>NW_026278150.1:122500-180000 GCF_023373465.1 Oncorhynchus keta | reverse complement strand
ATAGGGACAGGGACAGTGGAGGAAGGCATACTGTTAGCCTGGTATAGGGACAGTGGAGGAAGGTATACTGTTAGCCTGGTATAGGGACAGGGACAGTGGAGGAAGGTATACTGTTAGCCTGGTATAGGGACAGGGACAGTGGAGGAAGGTATACTGTTAGCCTGGTATAGGGACAGGGACAGTGGAGGAAGGTATACTGTTAGCCTGGTATAGGGACAGGGACAGTGGAGGAAGGTATACTTTTAGCCTGGTATAGGGACAGGGACAGTGGAGGAAGGCATACTGTTAGCCTGGTATAGGGACAGTGGAGGAAGGTATACTGTTAGCCTGGTATAGGGACAGTGGAGGAAGGTATACTGTTAGCCTGGTATAGGGACAGGGACAGTGGAGGAAGGTATACTGTTAGCCTGGTATAGGGACAGGGACAGTGGAGGAAGGTATACTGTTAGCCTGGTATAGGGACAGTGGAGGAAGGTATACTGTTAGCCTGGTATAGGGACAGTGGAGGAAGGTATACTGTTAGCCTGGTATAGGGACAGTGGAGGAAGGTATACTGTTAGCCTGGTATAGGGACAGGGACAGTGGAGGAAGGCATACTGTTAGCCTGGTATAGGGACAGGGACAGTGGAGGAAGATATACTGTTAGCCTGGTATAGGGACAGGGACAGTGGAGGAAGGCATACTGTTAGCCTGGTATAGGGACAGGGACAGTGGAGGAAGGTATACTGTTAGCCTGGTATAGGGACAGGGACAGTGGAGGAAGGTATACTGTTAGCCTGGTATAGGGACAGGGACAGTGGAGGAAGGTATACTGTTAGCCTGGTATAGGGACAGGGACAGTGGAGGAAGGTATACTGTTAGCCTGGTATAGGGACAGGGACAGTGGAGGAAGGTATACTGTTAGCCTGGTATAGGGACAGGGACAGTGGAGGAAGGTATACTGTTAGCCTGGTATAGGGACAGTGGAGGAAGGTATACTGTTAGCCTGGTATAGGGACAGTGGAGGAAGGTATACTGTTAGCCTGGTATAGGGACAGGGACAGTGGAGGAAGGCATACTGTTAGCCTGGTATAGGGACAGTGGAGGAAGGTATACTGTTAGCCTGGTATAGGGACAGGGACAGTGGAGGAAGGTATACTGTTAGCCTGGTATAGGGACAGGGACAGTGGAGGAAGGTATACTGTTAGCCTGTTATAGGGACAGTGGAGGAAGGTATACTGTTAGCCTGGTATAGGGACAGGGACAGTGGAGGAAGGCATACTGTTAGCCTGGTATAGGGACAGTGGAGGAAGGTATACTGTTAGCCTGGTATAGGGACAGTGGAGGAAGGTATACTGTTAGCCTGGTATAGGGACAGGGAGAGTGGAGGAAGGTATACTGTTAGCCTGGTATAGGGACAGTGGAGGAAGGTATACTGTTAGCCTGGTATAGGGACAGGGACAGTGGAGGAAGGCATACTGTTAGCCTGGTATAGGGACAGTGGAGGAAGGTATACTGTTAGCCTGGTATAGGGACAGTGGAGGAAGGTATACTGTTAGCCTGGTATAGGGACAGTGGAGGAAGGCATACTGTTAGCCTGGTATAGGGACAGTGGAGGAAGGTATACTGTTAGCCTGGTATAGGGACAGTGGAGGAAGGCATACTGTTAGCCTGGTATAGGGACAGTGGAGGAAGGTATACTGTTAGCCTGGTATAGGGACAGGGACAGTGGAGGAAGGTATACTGTTAGCCTGGTATAGGGACAGGGACAGTGGAGGAAGGCATACTGTTAGCCTGGTATAGGGACAGTGGAGGAAGGTATACTGTTAGCCTGGTATAGGGACAGTGGAGGAAGGTATACTGTTAGCCTGGTATAGGGACAGTGACAGTGGAGGAAGGTATACTGTTAGCCTGGTATAGGGACAGGGACAGTGGAGGAAGGTATACTGTTAGCCTGGTATAGGGACAGGGACAGTGGAGGAAGGTATACTGTTAGCCTGGTATAGGGACAGGGACAGTGGAGGAAGGTATACTGTTAGCCTGGTATAGGGACAGGGACAGTGGAGGAAGGTATACTGTTAGCCTGGTATAGGGACAGGGACAGTGGAGGAAGGTATACTGTTAGCCTGGTATAGGGACAGTGGAGGAAGGCATACTGTTAGCCTGGTATAGGGACAGGGACAGTGGAGGAAGGTATACTGTTAGCCTGGTATAGGGACAGGGACAGTGGAGGAAGGTATACTGTTAGCCTGGTATAGGGACAGTGGAGGAAGGTATACTGTTAGCCTGGTATAGGGACAGTGGAGGAAGGTATACTGTTAGCCTGGTATAGGGACAGTGGAGGAAGGTATACTGTTAGCCTGGTATAGGGACAGGGACAGTGGAGGAAGGCATACTGTTAGCCTGGTATAGGGACAGGGACAGTGGAGGAAGGTATACTGTTAGCCTGGTATAGGGACAGTGGAGGAAGGTATACTGTTAGCCTGGTATAGGGACAGTGGAGGAAGGTATACTGTTAGCCTGGTATAGGGACAGTGGAGGAAGGTATACTGTTAGCCTGTTACAGGGACAGTGGAGGAAGGTATACTGTTAGCCTGGTATAGGGACAGGGACAGTGGAGGAAGGCATACTGTTAGCCTGGTATAGGGACAGTGGAGGAAGGTATACTGTTAGCCTGGTATAGGGACAGGGACAGTGGAGGAAGGTATACTGTTAGCCTGGTATAGGGACAGTGGAGGAAGGTATACTGTTAGCCTGTTACAGGGACAGTGGAGGAAGGTATACTGTTAGCCTGGTATAGGGACAGTGGAGGAAGGTATACTGTTAGCCTGTTACAGGGACAGTGGAGGAAGGTATACTGTTAGCCTGTTACAGGGACAGTGGAGGAAGGTATACTGTTAGCCTGGTATAGGGACAGGGACAGTGGAGGAAGGTATACTGTTAGCCTGTTATAGGGACAGTGGAGGAAGGTATACTGTTAGCCTGGTATAGGGACAGGGACAGTGGAGGAAGGTATACTGTTAGCCTGTTATAGGGACAGTGGAGGAAGGCATACTGTTAGCCTGGTATAGGGACAGTGGAGGAAGGCATACTGTTAGCCTGGTATAGGGACAGTGGAGGAAGGCATACTGTTAGCCTGGTATAGGGACAGTGGAGGAAGGCATACTGTTAGCCTGGTATAGGGACAGTGGAGGAAGGCATACTGTTAGCCTGGTATAGGGACAGTGGAGGAAGGCATACTGTTAGCCTGGTATAGGGACAGTGGAGGAAGGCATACTGTTAGCCTGTTATAGGGACAGTGGAGGAAGGCATACTGTTAGCCTGGTATAGGGACAGTGGAGGAAGGCATACTGTTAGCCTGGTATAGGGACAGTGGAGGAAGGTATACTGTTAGCCTGGTATAGGGACAGTGACAGTGGAGGAAGGTATACTGTTAGCCTGGTATAGGGACAGTGGAGGAAGGTATACTGTTAGCCTGGTATAGGGACAGTGGAGGAAGGCATACTGTTAGCCTGGTATAGGGACAGTGGAGGAAGGCATACTGTACTTAGCCTGTTATAGGGACAGTGGAGGAAGGTATACTGTTAGCCTGGTATAGGGACAGTGGAGGAAGGCATACTGTTAGCCTGGTATAGGGACAGTGGAGGAAGGCATACTGTTAGCCTGGTATAGGGACAGTGGAGGAAGGCATACTGTTAGCCTGGTATAGGGACAGTGGAGGAAGGCATACTGTTAGCCTGGTATAGGGACAGTGGAGGAAGGCATACTGTTAGCCTGGTATAGGGACAGGGACAGTGGAGGAAGGCATACTGTTAGCCTGGTATAGGGACAGTGGAGGAAGGCATACTGTTAGCCTGGTATAGGGACAGTGGAGGAAGGCATACTGTTAGCCTGGTATAGGGACAGTGGAGGAAGGCATACTGTTAGCCTGGTATAGGGACAGTGGAGGAAGGTATACTGTTAGCCTGGTATAGGGACAGGGACAGTGGAGGAAGGCATACTGTTAGCCTGGTATAGGGACAGTGGAGGAAGGCATACTGTTAGCCTGGTATAGGGACAGGGACAGTGGAGGAAGGTATACTGTTAGCCTGGTATAGGGACAGTGGAGGAAGGTATACTGTTAGCCTGGTATAGGGACAGTGGAGGAAGGTATACTGTTAGCCTGGTATAGGGACAGGGACAGTGGAGGAAGGCATACTGTTAGCCTGGTATAGGGACAGTGGAGGAAGGCATACTGTTAGCCTGGTATAGGGACAGTGGAGGAAGGCATACTGTTAGCCTGGTATAGGGACAGTGGAGGAAGGTATACTGTTAGCCTGGTATAGGGACAGGGACAGTGGAGGAAGGCATACTGTTAGCCTGGTATAGGGACAGTGGAGGAAGGCATACTGTTAGCCTGGTATAGGGACAGGGACAGTGGAGGAAGGTATACTGTTAGCCTGGTATAGGGACAGTGGAGGAAGGCATACTGTTAGCCTGGTATAGGGACAGTGGAGGAAGGTATACTGTTAGCCTGGTATAGGGACAGGGACAGTGGAGGAAGGCATACTGTTAGCCTGGTATAGGGACAGTGGAGGAAGGCATACTGTTAGCCTGGTATAGGGACAGGGATAGTGGAGGAAGGCATACTGTTAGCCTGGTATAGGGACAGTGGAGGAAGGCATACTGTTAGCCTGGTATAGGGACAGGGACAGTGGAGGAAGGTATACTGTTAGCCTGGTATAGGGACAGTGGAGGAAGGCATACTGTTAGCCTGGTATAGGGACAGTGGAGGAAGGCATACTGTTAGCCTGGTATAGGGACAGTGGAGGAAGGCATACTGTTAGCCTGGTATAGGGACAGTGGAGGAAGGCATACTGTTAGCCTGGTATAGGGACAGTGGAGGAAGGTATACTGTTAGCCTGTTATAGGGACAGTGGAGGAAGGCATACTGTTAGCCTGGTATAGGGACAGTGGAGGAAGGCATACTGTTAGCCTGGTATAGGGACAGTGGAGGAAGGCATACTGTTAGCCTGGTATAGGGACAGTGGAGGAAGGTATACTGTTAGCCTGGTATAGGGACAGGGACAGTGGAGGAAGGTATACTGTTAGCCTGGTACAGGGACAGGGACAGTGGAGGAAGGCATACTGTTAGCCTGGTATAGGGACAGTGGAGGAAGGTATACTGTTAGCCTGGTATAGGGACAGTGGAGGAAGGCATACTGTTAGCCTGGTATAGGGACAGTGGAGGAAGGCATACTGTTAGCCTGTTATAGGGACAGTGGAGGAAGGTATACTGTTAGCCTGGTATAGGGACAGTGGAGGAAGGTATACTGTTAGCCTGGTATAGGGACAGTGGAGGAAGGTATACTGTTAGCCTGGTATAGGGACAGTGGAGGAAGGCATACTGTTAGCCTGGTATAGGGACAGTGGAGGAAGGTATACTGTTAGCCTGGTATAGGGACAGTGGAGGAAGGCATACTGTTAGCCTGGTATAGGGACAGTGGAGGAAGGCATACTGTTAGCCTGGTATAGGGACAGTGGAGGAAGGTATACTGTTAGCCTGGTATAGGGACAGTGGAGGAAGGTATACTGTTAGCCTGGTATAGGGACAGTGGAGGAAGGTATACTGTTAGCCTGGTATAGGGACAGTGGAGGAAGGCATACTGTTAGCCTGGTATAGGGACAGGGACAGTGGAGGAAGGTATACTGTTAGCCTGGTATAGGGACAGTGGAGGAAGGTATACTGTTAGCCTGGTATAGGGACAGTGGAGGAAGGCATACTGTTAGCCTGGTATAGGGACAGGGACAGTGGAGGAAGGTATACTGTTAGCCTGGTATAGGGACAGTGGAGGAAGGTATACTGTTAGCCTGGTATAGGGACAGTGGAGGAAGGCATACTGTTAGCCTGGTATAGGGACAGGGACAGTGGAGGAAGGTATACTGTTAGCCTGGTATAGGGACAGTGGAGGAAGGTATACTGTTAGCCTGGTATAGGGACAGGGACAGTGGAGGAAGGTATACTGTTAGCCTGGTTTAGGGACAGTGGAGGAAGGTATACTGTTAGCCTGGTATAGGGACAGTGGAGGAAGGCATACTGTTAGCCTGGTATAGGGACAGGGACAGTGGAGGAAGGTATACTGTTAGCCTGGTATAGGGACAGTGGAGGAAGGTATACTGTTAGCCTGGTATAGGGACAGTGGAGGAAGGTATACTGTTAGCCTGGTATAGGGACAGTGGAGGAAGGCATACTGTTAGCCTGGTATAGGGACAGGGACAGTGGAGGAAGGTATACTGTTAGCCTGGTATAGGGACAGTGGAGGAAGGCATACTGTTAGCCTGGTATAGGGACAGTGGAGGAAGGCATACTGTTAGCCTGGTATAGGGACAGTGGAGGAAGGCATACTGTTAGCCTGGTATAGGGACAGTGGAGGAAGGTATACTGTTAGCCTGGTATAGGGACAGTGGAGGAAGGCATACTGTTAGCCTGGTATAGGGACAGTGGAGGAAGGCATACTGTTAGCCTGGTATAGGGACAGGGACAGTGGAGGAAGGCATACTGTTAGCCTGGTATAGGGACAGTGGAGGAAGGCATACTGTTAGCCTGGTATAGGGACAGACAGTGGAGGAAGGCATACTGTTAGCCTGGTATAGGGACAGTGGAGGAAGGCATACTGTTAGCCTGGTATAGGGACAGTGGAGGAAGGTATACTGTTAGCCTGTTATAGGGACAGTGGAGGAAGGCATACTGTTAGCCTGGTATAGGGACAGTGGAGGAAGGCATACTGTTAGCCTGGTATAGGGACAGTGGAGGAAGGCATACTGTTAGCCTGGTATAGGGACAGTGGAGGAAGGTATACTGTTAGCCTGGTATAGGGACAGGGACAGTGGAGGAAGGTATACTGTTAGCCTGGTACAGGGACAGGGACAGTGGAGGAAGGCATACTGTTAGCCTGGTATAGGGACAGTGGAGGAAGGTATACTGTTAGCCTGGTATAGGGACAGTGGAGGAAGGCATACTGTTAGCCTGGTATAGGGACAGTGGAGGGAAGGTATACTGTTAGCCTGGTATAGGGACAGTGGAGGAAGGTATACTGTTAGCCTGGTATAGGGACAGTGGAGGAAGGTATACTGTTAGCCTGGTATAGGGACAGTGGAGGAAGGTATACTGTTAGCCTGGTAGGGACAGTGGAGGAAGGTATACTGTTAGCCTGGTATAGGGACAGTGGAGGAAGGCATACTGTTAGCCTGGTATAGGGACAGTGGAGGAAGGTATACTGTTAGCCTGGTATAGGGACAGTGGAGGAAGGCATACTGTTAGCCTGGTATAGGGACAGTGGAGGAAGGCATACTGTTAGCCTGGTATAGGGACAGTGGAGGAAGGTATACTGTTAGCCTGGTATAGGGACAGTGGAGGAAGGTATACTGTTAGCCTGGTATAGGGACAGTGGAGGAAGGTATACTGTTAGCCTGGTATAGGGACAGTGGAGGAAGGCATACTGTTAGCCTGGTATAGGGACAGGGACAGTGGAGGAAGGTATACTGTTAGCCTGGTATAGGGACAGTGGAGGAAGGTATACTGTTAGCCTGGTATAGGGACAGGGACAGTGGAGGAAGGTATACTGTTAGCCTGGTACAGGGACAGGGACAGTGGAGGAAGGCATACTGTTAGCCTGGTATAGGGACAGTGGAGGAAGGTATACTGTTAGCCTGGTATAGGGACAGTGGAGGAAGGCATACTGTTAGCCTGGTATAGGGACAGTGGAGGAAGGCATACTGTTAGCCTGTTATAGGGACAGTGGAGGAAGGTATACTGTTAGCCTGGTATAGGGACAGTGGAGGAAGGTATACTGTTAGCCTGGTATAGGGACAGTGGAGGAAGGTATACTGTTAGCCTGGTATAGGGACAGTGGAGGAAGGCATACTGTTAGCCTGGTATAGGGACAGTGGAGGAAGGTATACTGTTAGCCTGGTATAGGGACAGTGGAGGAAGGCATACTGTTAGCCTGGTATAGGGACAGTGGAGGAAGGCATACTGTTAGCCTGGTATAGGGACAGTGGAGGAAGGTATACTGTTAGCCTGGTATAGGGACAGGGACAGTGGAGGAAGGTATACTGTTAGCCTGGTATAGGGACAGTGGAGGAAGGTATACTGTTAGCCTGGTATAGGGACAGGGACAGTGGAGGAAGGTATACTGTTAGCCTGGTATAGGGACAGTGGAGGAAGGCATACTGTTAGCCTGGTATAGGGACAGGGACAGTGGAGGAAGGTATACTGTTAGCCTGGTATAGGGACAGTGGAGGAAGGTATACTGTTAGCCTGGTATAGGGACAGTGGAGGAAGGTATACTGTTAGCCTGGTATAGGGACAGGGACAGTGGAGGAAGGTATACTGTTAGCCTGGTATAGGGACAGTGGAGGAAGGTATACTGTTAGCCTGGTATAGGGACAGGGACAGTGGAGGAAGGTATACTGTTAGCCTGGTATAGGGACAGTGGAGGAAGGTGGGTAGGACAGTGGAGCAAGGCTGTTAGCCTGGTATAGGGACAGGGACAGTGGAGGAAGGTATACTGTTAGCCTGGTATAGGGACAGGGACAGTGGAGGAAGGTATACTGTTAGCCTGGTATAGGGACAGTGGAGGAAGGTATACTGTTAGCCTGGTATAGGGACAGTGGAGGAAGGCATACTGTTAGCCTGGTATAGGGACAGGGACAGTGGAGGAAGGTATACTGTTAGCCTGGTATAGGGACAGTGGAGGAAGGTATACTGTTAGCCTGGTATAGGGACAGTGGAGGAAGGCATACTGTTAGCCTGGTATAGGGACAGTGGAGGAAGGTATACTGTTAGCCTGGTATAGGGACAGTGGAGGAAGGTATACTGTTAGCCTGGTATAGGGACAGTGGAGGAAGGCATACTGTTAGCCTGGTATAGGGACAGTGGAGGAAGGCATACTGTTAGCCTGGTATAGGGACAGGGACAGTGGAGGAAGGCATACTGTTAGCCTGGTATAGGGACAGTGGAGGAAGGCATACTGTTAGCCTGGTATAGGGACAGTGGAGGAAGGTATACTGTTAGCCTGGTATAGGGACAGTGGAGGAAGGCATACTGTTAGCCTGGTATAGGGACAGTGGAGGAAGGCATACTGTTAGCCTGATATAGGGACAGTGGAGGAAGGCATACTGTTAGCCTGGTATAGGGACAGTGGAGGAAGGCATACTGTTAGCCTGGTATAGGGACAGTGGAGGAAGGCATACTGTTAGCCTGGTATAGGGACAGTGGAGGAAGGCATACTGTTAGCCTGATATAGGGACAGTGGAGGAAGGCATACTGTTAGCCTGGTATAGGGACAGGGACAGTGGAGGAAGGCATACTGTTAGCCTGGTATAGGGACAGGGACAGTGGAGGAAGGCATACTGTTAGCCTGGTATAGGGACAGGGACAGTGGAGGAAGGCATACTGTTAGCCTGGTATAGGGACAGGGACAGTGGAGGAAGGCATACTGTTAGCCTGGTATAGGGACAGGGACAGTGGAGGAAGGCATACTGTTAGCCTGGTATAGGGACAGGGACAGTGGAGGAAGGCATACTGTTAGCCTGGTATAGGGACAGGGACAGTGGAGGAAGGCATACTGTTAGCCTGGTACAGGGACAGTGGAGGAAGGCATACTGTTAGCCTGGTATAGGGACAGGGACAGTGGAGGAAGGCATACTGTTAGCCTGGTATAGGGACAGTGGAGGAAGGTATACTGTTAGCAGGGACTGGAGGAAGTATACTGGACAGGGACAGTGGAGGAAGGTATACTGTTAGCCTGGTATAGGGACAGTGGAGGAAGGTATACTGTTAGCCTGGTATAGGGACAGTGGAGGAAGGTATACTGTTAGCCTGGTATAGGGACAGTGGAGGAAGGTATACTGTTAGCCTGGTATAGGGACAGTGGAGGAAGGTATACTGTTAGCCTGGTATAGGGACAGTGGAGGAAGGCATACTGTTAGCCTGGTATAGGGACAGTGGAGGAAGGCATACTGTTAGCCTGATATAGGGACAGTGGAGGAAGGCATACTGTTAGCCTGGTATAGGGACAGGGACAGTGGAGGAAGGCATACTGTTAGCCTGGTATAGGGGGACAGTGGAGGAAGGCATACTGTTAGCCTGGTATAGGGACAGGGACAGTGGAGGAAGGCATACTGTTAGCCTGGTATAGGGGGACAGTGGAGGAAGGTATACTGTTAGCCTGGTATAGGGACAGGGACAGTGGAGGAAGGCATACTGTTAGCCTGGTATAGGGACAGGGACAGTGGAGGAAGGCATACTGTTAGCCTGGTATAGGGACAGTGGAGGAAGGCATACTGTTAGCCTGGTATAGGGACAGGGAGGAAGGCAGTGGAGGAAGGGAGGAAGGCATACTGTTAGCCTGGTATAGGGACAGTGGAGGAAGGTATACTGTTAGCCTGGTATAGGGACAGTGGAGGAAGGTATACTGTTAGCCTGTTATAGGGACAGTGGAGGAAGGTATACTGTTAGCCTGGTATAGGGACAGTGGAGGAAGGTATACTGTTAGCCTGGTATAGGGACAGTGGAGGAAGGTATACTGTTAGCCTGGTATAGGGACAGTGGAGGGAGGAAGGTATACTGTTAGCCTGGTATAGGGACAGGGACAGTGGAGGAAGGCATACTGTTAGCCTGGTATAGGGACAGGGACAGTGGAGGAAGGCATACTGTTAGCCTGGTACAGGGACAGTGGAGGAAGGCATACTGTTAGCCTGGTATAGGGACAGGGACAGTGGAGGAAGGCATACTGTTAGCCTGGTATAGGGACAGTGGAGGAAGGTATACTGTTAGCCTGGTATAGGGACAGGGACAGTGGAGGAAGGTATACTGTTAGCCTGGTATAGGGACAGTGGAGGAAGGTATACTGTTAGCCTGGTATAGGGACAGTGGAGGAAGGTATACTGTTAGCCTGGTATAGGGACAGTGGAGGAAGGTATACTGTTAGCCTGGTATAGGGACAGTGGAGGAAGGTATACTGTTAGCCTGGTATAGGGACAGTGGAGGAAGGCATACTGTTAGCCTGGTATAGGGACAGTGGAGGAAGGTATACTGTTAGCCTGGCATAGGGACAGTGGAGGAAGGTATACTGTTAGCCTGGTACAGGGACAGTGGAGGAAGGCATACTGTTAGCCTGGTATAGGGACAGTGGAGGAAGGTATACTGTTAGCCTGGTATAGGGACAGTGGAGGAAGGTATACTGTTAGCCTGGTATAGGGACAGTGGAGGAAGGTATACTGTTAGCCTGGTATAGGGACAGTGGAGGAAGGTATACTGTTAGCCTGGTATAGGGACAGTGGAGGAAGGTATACTGTTAGCCTGGTATAGGGACAGTGGAGGAAGGTATACTGTTAGCCTGGTATAGGGACAGTGGAGGAAGGTATACTGTTAGCCTGGTATAGGGACAGTGGAGGAAGGTATACTGTTAGCCTGGTACAGGGACAGTGGAGGAAGGCATACTGTTAGCCTGGTATAGGGACAGGGACAGTGGAGGAAGGTATACTGTTAGCCTGGTATAGGGACAGTGGAGGAAGGTATACTGTTAGCCTGGTACAGGGACAGTGGAGGAAGGCATACTGTTAGCCTGGTATAGGGACAGTGGAGGAAGGTATACTGTTAGCCTGGTATAGGGACAGTGGAGGAAGGTATACTGTTAGCCTGGTATAGGGACAGTGGAGGAAGGTATACTGTTAGCCTGGTATAGGGACAGTGGAGGAAGGTATACTGTTAGCCTGGTATAGGGACAGTGGAGGAAGGTATACTGTTAGCCTGGTATAGGGACAGTGGAGGAAGGTATACTGTTAGCCTGGTATAGGGACAGTGGAGGAAGGTATACTGTTAGCCTGGTATAGGGACAGTGGAGGAAGGTATACTGTTAGCCTGGTACAGGGACAGTGGAGGAAGGCATACTGTTAGCCTGGTATAGGGACAGGGACAGTGGAGGAAGGTATACTGTTAGCCTGGTATAGGGACAGTGGAGGAAGGTATACTGTTAGCCTGGTATAGGGACAGGGACAGTGGAGGAAGGTATACTGTTAGCCTGGTACAGGGACAGTGGAGGAAGGCATACTGTTAGCCTGGTATAGGGACAGTGGAGGAAGGTATACTGTTAGCCTGGTATAGGGACAGTGGAGGAAGGTATACTGTTAGCCTGGTATAGGGACAGTGGAGGAAGGTATACTGTTAGCCTGGTATAGGGACAGTGGAGGAAGGTATACTGTTAGCCTGGTATAGGGACAGTGGAGGAAGGTATACTGTTAGCCTGGTATAGGGACAGGGACAGTGGAGGAAGGTATACTGTTAGCCTGGTACAGGGACAGTGGAGGAAGGCATACTGTTAGCCTGGTATAGGGACAGTGGAGGAAGGTATACTGTTAGCCTGGTATAGGGACAGTGGAGGAAGGTATACTGTTAGCCTGGTACAGGGACAGTGGAGGAAGGCATACTGTTAGCCTGGTATAGGGACAGTGGAGGAAGGTATACTGTTAGCCTGGTATAGGGACAGTGGAGGAAGGCATACTGTTAGCCTGGTATAGGGACAGTGGAGGAAGGTATACTGTTAGCCTGGTATAGGGACAGTGGAGGAAGGCATACTGTTAGCCTGGTATAGGGACAGTGGAGGAAGGCATACTGTTAGCCTGGTATAGGGACAGGGACAGTGGAGGAAGGCATACTGTTAGCCTGTTATAGGGACAGTGGAGGAAGGTATACTGTTAGCCTGGTATAGGGACAGTGGAGGAAGGTATACTGTTAGCCTGGTATAGGGACAGTGGAGGAAGGTATACTGTTAGCCTGGTATAGGGACAGTGGAGGAAGGTATACTGTTAGCCTGGTATAGGGACAGGGACAGTGGAGGAAGGCATACTGTTAGCCTGGTATAGGGACAGTGGAGGAAGGCATACTGTTAGCCTGGTATAGGGACAGGGACAGTGGAGGAAGGCATACTGTTAGCCTGGTATAGGGACAGTGGAGGAAGGCATACTGTTAGCCTGGTATAGGGACAGGGACAGTGGAGGAAGGCATACTGTTAGCCTGGTATAGGGACAGTGGAGGAAGGCATACTGTTAGCCTGGTATAGGGACAGTGGAGGAAGGTATACTGTTAGCCTGGTATAGGGACAGTGGAGGAAGGTATACTGTTAGCCTGGTATAGGGACAGTGGAGGAAGGTATACTGTTAGCCTGGTATAGGGACAGTGGAGGAAGGTATACTGTTAGCCTGGTATAGGGACAGTGGAGGAAGGTATACTGTTAGCCTGGTATAGGGACAGTGGAGGAAGGTATACTGTTAGCCTGGTATAGGGACAGTGGAGGAAGGTATACTGTTAGCCTGGTATAGGGACAGTGGAGGAAGGTATACTGTTAGCCTGGTACAGGGACAGTGGAGGAAGGTATACTGTTAGCCTGGTATAGGGACAGTGGAGGAAGGTATACTGTTAGCCTGGTATAGGGACAGTGGAGGAAGGTATACTGTTAGCCTGGTATAGGGACAGGGACAGTGGAGGAAGGTATACTGTTAGCCTGGTACAGGGACAGTGGAGGAAGGCATACTGTTAGCCTGGTATAGGGACAGTGGAGGAAGGTATACTGTTAGCCTGGTATAGGGACAGTGGAGGAAGGTATACTGTTAGCCTGGTATAGGGACAGTGGAGGAAGGTATACTGTTAGCCTGGTATAGGGACAGTGGAGGAAGGTATACTGTTAGCCTGGTATAGGGACAGGGACAGTGGAGGAAGGTATACTGTTAGCCTGGTACAGGGACAGTGGAGGAAGGCATACTGTTAGCCTGGTATAGGGACAGTGGAGGAAGGTATACTGTTAGCCTGGTATAGGGACAGTGGAGGAAGGTATACTGTTAGCCTGGTACAGGGACAGTGGAGGAAGGCATACTGTTAGCCTGGTATAGGGACAGTGGAGGAAGGTATACTGTTAGCCTGGTATAGGGAGACTGTTAGCCTGGTATAGACAGTGGAGGAAGGCATACTGTTAGCCTGGTATAGGGACAGTGGAGGAAGGCATACTGTTAGCCTGGTATAGGGACAGTGGAGGAAGGCATACTGTTAGCCTGGTATAGGGACAGGGACAGTGGAGGAAGGCATACTGTTAGCCTGTTATAGGGACAGTGGAGGAAGGTATACTGTTAGCCTGGTATAGGGACAGTGGAGGAAGGTATACTGTTAGCCTGGTATAGGGACAGTGGAGGAAGGCATACTGTTAGCCTGGTATAGGGACAGTGGAGGAAGGTATACTGTTAGCCTGGTATAGGGACAGGGACAGTGGAGGAAGGCATACTGTTAGCCTGGTATAGGGACAGTGGAGGAAGGCATACTGTTAGCCTGGTATAGGGACAGGGACAGTGGAGGAAGGCATACTGTTAGCCTGGTATAGGGACAGTGGAGGAAGGCATACTGTTAGCCTGGTATAGGGACAGGGACAGTGGAGGAAGGCATACTGTTAGCCTGGTATAGGGACAGTGGAGGAAGGCATACTGTTAGCCTGGTATAGGGACAGTGGAGGAAGGTATACTGTTAGCCTGGTATAGGGACAGTGGAGGAAGGTATACTGTTAGCCTGTTATAGGGACAGGGACAGTGGAGGAAGGCATACTCTGAGCAGAACACTAACGTCCCTCGTGACTTGTAGTTCCCCGGTGAGAAATAAACAGACGCTAAAGGAGATATAATTCTGTTAATATCCCCCACACCATATATGGTCAGGAGAATCTCCTTTGTGAGAGTGTGCTTCAATTACTGTATAACAGCAATGATACTACATCATAAGAGTTACATCATCGTCACCTTTACAGCAGCAGCCCAAGTGATTCAACGTACGATGAAGCATCCATTTACATCAGCTCTCCATCTGAACTAACAGTCCCAAATGCCACCCCATTCCCTACGCAGCGCACTACCTTCCAACCCTACATGACGTCGTTTTGGATACCTCCTTATGAAACAGAACAATTAGAGGACATCTCTAAGAACAGTTAGAATTCATATCGTTAAATTATTTGACACTATTTTCCTATATAGCATTTCATTTTCTTCTCTCCACTCTGAGTGTTCTGTTTGGCACTCACCCCAGATGACGTTTGACACCCTCTCAGAAAGAAGAAAAAGAGAGAGTCTGAAAGAGATGGAGAAAGAAATCCACTTTATCCCAAATGGCACCCTATTCCTAATGGCAGCCAACGGGCCCTGATCAGAAGTAGTGCCCTACATACGGAATAGGATGCCATTTGGGACATAGGGTTAGTGTAATTAGTGTAATCATTTCACAAAATTCCAGAGGGGATAGATCATAATAGCAGATCAATCAAAAGTTAGTATTCAAACACAATTCGGATCTTTCAGTATTCTTTGTCTTTACAAAATGTGGTTTGACAGCCTTGGCTTTATCATCAATTGAAGAAAGAAAGATATATTTGATTGAACATTACACATTGTCTTTAGAGGATAATGTGGTAAATTGGGAGTTGCCCTCATGGTTCATAAAAATAAAATGTATTTTGAAGTAGTCAAGTGCAACAAGTCCATTGTTCTCCCATTGTTCTCCCATTGTTCTTTAGTCAAAATAAAAATTATTAGGTTTAGGAATCACATGACTAGGTTAAGGAGTCACATGACGAGACTTAGGAATCACATGACTAGGTTGAGGAATCACATGACTAGGTTAAGGAATCACATGACTAGGTTAAGGAATCACATGATGAGGTTAAGGAATCACATGATTAGGTTAAGGAATCACATGACTAGGTTAAGGAATCACATGATGAGGTTAAGGAATCACATGACTAGGTTAAGGAATCACATGACGAGGTTAAGGAATCACATGATTAGGTTAAGGAATCACATGACTAGGTTTAGGAATCACATGATGATGTTTAGGAATCACATGACTAGGTTAAGGAATCACATGACTAGGTTAAGGAATCACATGACTAGGTTAAGGAATCACATGACTAGGTTAAGGAATCACATGACTAGGTTAAGGAATCACATGACTAGGTTAAGGAATCACATGATGAGGTTAAGGAATCACATGACTAGGTTAAGGAATCACATGACTAGGTTAAGGAATCACATGATGAGGTTAAGGAATCACATGACTAGGTTAAGGAATCACATGACTAGGTTAAGGAATCACATGACAAGGTTAAGGAATCACATGATTAGGTTAAGGAATCACATGACTAGGTTTAGGCATCACATGATGATGTTTAGGAATCACATGACTAGGTTAAGGAGTCACATGACGAGACTTAGGAATCACACGATGAGGTTAAGGAATCACATGACTAGGTTAAGGAATCACATGATGAGGTTAAGGAATCACATGACTAGGTTAAGGAATCACATGACGAGGTTAAGGAATCACATGATTAGGTTAAGGAATCACATGACTAGGTTTAGGAATCACATGATGAGGTTAAGGAATCACATGACTAGGTTAAGGAATCACATGGTTAATGTAATGCCAGATAGGTGGAATATTGGGGCACGTTGTGTTTTACCTCATGATGGCACCCTGCTGGTCAGTTATTGTAATGCAATAGTTTTGCCCTGTCTACAACCCACATGGTACCCTATTCCTTACAGTGGCTTGGGAAAGTATTCCCCCCATGGCATTTTTCCTATTTTGTTGCCTTACAACCTGAAATTAAAATATATATATTTTTTTTGGGGGGTTGTATCATTTGATTTACACATAGCTACCACTTTGAAGATGCAAAATATTTTTTTATTGTGAAACAAAACAAGAAATTAGACAACAAATAAATTTAACTTGAGCGTGCGTAACTATTCACCCCCCAAAGTCAATACTTGTAGAGTCACCTTTTGCAGCAATTACAGCTGCAAGCCTCTTGTTGTACATCTCTATAAGCTTGGCACTTCCAGCCACTTGGATTTTTGCCCATTCTTCAAGGAAAAACTGCTCCAGCTCCTTCAAGTTGGATGGGTTCTGCTGTTGTACAGCAATCTTTAAGTCATACCACAGATTCTCAATTGGATGGAAGTCAGGGCTTTGACTAGACCATTCCAAGACATTTAAATGTTTCCCCTTAAACCACTCAAGTGTTGCTTTAGCAGTACGCTCAGGGTCATTGTCCTGCTGAAAGGTGAACCTCCGACCCAGTCTCAAATCTCTGGAAGACTGAAACAGGTTTCCCTCAAGAATTCCCCTGTATTTAGCACCATCCACCATTCCTTCAGTTCTGACCAGTTTCCCTGCTGATGAAAAACATCCCCACAGCATGATGCTGCCACCACCATGCTTCAGAGCGGGGATGAGGTTTTCGGGGTGATGAGAGGTGTTGGTTTGCACTTTCCTTGATGGCCGAAAAGCTACATTTTAGTCTCATCTGACCAGAGTACCTTCTTCCATATGTTTGGGGAGTCTCCCACATGCCTTTTGTAGAACACCAAACATGTTTGCTTATTTTTTTTCTTTAAGCTATGTCTTTTTTTCTGGCCACTCTTAAAGTCCAGCTCTGTGGAGCTTTGCAGTTCCTTCAGGGTTATCTTTGATATCTTTGGTCTCTTTGTTCCCTCTCTGACTACTGCTTGGTGTCTCTTGGCAGGTTTATTGTGGTGCCACATTCTTTTCCATTTTTTTATAACGGATTTTAAGGTGCTCCAAGGGATGTTCATCGTTGCTGATATTTTTTCTAGTGATGTAATTCATACACAGATCTGTATTTCTCCTCAACTTTGTCCCTGTTTGGAGAGCTCCTTCGTCTTCATGGTGCCCCTTGCTTAGTGGTGTTACAGACATTGGGGCCTTTCAGAAAGGTGTATATTTACTGAGATCATGTGACACTTAGATTGCACACAGGTGGACTTTATTTAACTAATTATGTGACTTCTGGAGGTAATTGGTTTCACCAGATCTTATTTAGGGGCTTCATAGCATAGGGGGTGAATACATATGCACGCAACACTTTCAAGTTTTGATTTTCTATTGAATATTTTGAAAGAATAACAATTTTTCAATTCACTTCACCAATTTGGACTGTTTTGTGTCCATTACATGACATCTAAATACAAAGCTGTTTAAATTACAGGTTGTAATGCAACAAAATAGGAAAAACGCCAAGGGGAATTCATATTTTTTCTACTACTTTTGACCAGTGTCCATGGCAACCTATTCCCTATATAGTATACTACTTTTGAACAGGGTCCATGGCAACCTATTCCCTATATAGTATACTACTTTTGACCAGGGACCATGGCAACCTATTCCCTATATAGTATACTACTTTTGAACAGGGTCCATGGCAACCTATTCCCTATATAGTATACTACTTTTGACCAGGGTCCATGGCAACCTATTCCCTATATAGTATACTACTTTTGAACAGGGTCCATGGCAACCTATTCCCTATATAGTATACTACTTTTGACCAGGGTCCATGGCAACCTATTCCCTATATAGTTTACTACTTTTGATTGGAGCCATATGGGCTGTGATCTACAGTAGTACACTACATAGGGAATAGGGTGCATACTCACCGTGATGCCCAGTAGGATAACTCGTCTGTGTTGACCAGCAGATGCTGTTTTTCCTCCCATGGAATTGACATTATAAAGTGAGCAACAGCTGCTGTCGTATCGTAGCGCCAAGGAACCAACCAGCACAATGGTTGGCTTCTCTTATTGCTGTGAAAAATGTTTGTCACTGTGTGTGTGAGTGTGTGTGTGTGTGTGTGTGTGTGTGTGTGTGTGTGTGTGTGTGTGTGTGTGTGTGTGTGTGTGTGTGTGTGTGCGTGTGCGTGTGTATCTGTGTGCATGCGCGTGTGTATACATGTGTTTGTGTGTTCATAGTTGTGTGTGTGAGACGAAGGGATTAAACTGTTTTAAGTAGTGAGATGTTTTTTTAGAGACCATTTTAGAGACCATTTTTACCACCTCCCAGATCAGCCTTCTATATCTCCTGTGAACATGCCCACAAGTTTAGAAGTGTGAGTAGAGGTACAGATATGGGTGGATATTTTAACAAATCCATTGAATCATAAATAAACCCATTATTCATTAGTTTCTGGACAGGTTCTAAGGAACATTATACTAATAAACAGACATGTATTTTCAAAAGAATAGAATGGTTGAGGTTAATGACTGGTATGTGCAGTCTGTATGTTACATGGCTACACATAACATACACATGTATTTTTTATCATTTTAAACAAAGACACAGTTATTCTTTATTTTATTTTACCTTTATTTAACCAGGCAAGTCAGTTAAGAACAAATACTTATTTTCAATGACGGCCTGGGAACTGCCTTGTTCAGGGGCAGAACTCGCAACCTTCCGGTTACTAGTCCAACGCTCTAACCACTAGGCTACCCAGGCACTTAGCCTGATCACAGTTAACAAATATATATTTTTTTATAGTAGGCTAAGAATAAAATGAAATATAACAGAATAAAATACAAAACTATATTTTTCCCACACAACTTGTGTCACGTGTGGAACTGTTGTATAAAAAAAAACATGATATGTTGAAACAAAAGACGGCGTTTTGTCTGTTTCCTCTCGTCACTCAAACCACCAAATCACGTGAGAGCAAACCACCAAATCACGTGAGAGCAAACCACCAAATCACGTGAGAGCAAACCACCAAATCACGTGAGAGCAAACCACCAAATCACGTGAGAGCAAACCACCAAATCACGTGAGAGCAAACCACCAAATCACGTGAGAGCAAACCACCAAATCACGTGAGAGCAAACCACCAAATCACGTGAGAGCAAACCACCAAATCACGTGAGAGCAAACCACCAAATCACGTGAGAGCAAACCACCAAATCACGTGAGAGCAAACCACCAAATCACGTGAGAGCAAACCACCAAATCACGTGAGAGCAAACCACACAAGTCAGAGTTATATCATAAAGTCCATCTTTAATTATATGAGCTTCACCATAGCCCTGTGACGCTCAGATCAATTCAGTGTCTATAAATACATTCTCTGAGTGTCAACATAATAGCAACTGAGATCCTTTCTAGCAAAGACACACCCATCTAAACTCACATGACAAATTACAGATCTTAGGAACATTACACAAAGAACCTTTTACCAGAAAAATGAGAATCCCATAATTTATAGCATTAGCTATAAATTATCGTTCAGTTTGGTCTCCTAAACCAAAGCTCTCGTTCTTGGTACAACATAGTACCAAGACATTATCTCGTCCAATGGTATATATCAATTGTCAATTTCTAGATAAAAAATCCAACCCCTCCTGGACAAGCTTACAGAGAGAAGAGTGACAGGCACACAGACATTGTGGAGCAGGCACACAGACATTACCAGACATTATGGAGCCACCTCCCCACTCACTGGTTTCCCATTAATCACAACATCCCTTCACATGGTTTAGGAATAGTTACAGACACATTCACAGATAAGACTGACCTGACCTCCCCACTCACTGGTTCCCCTTTAATCACAACATCCCTTCACATGGTTTAGGAATAGTTACAGACACATTCACAGATAAGACTGACCTGACCTCCCCACTCACTGGTTCCCCTTTAATCACAACATCCCTTCACATGGTTTAGGAATAGTTACAGACACATTCACAGATAAGACTGACCTGACCTCTCCCATCTCTGGGCCCAAGTAACTATTACACATAAGTATACTTATAAAAATGAATAAAACATCTTATTTATCAATGTTACCTAAATAATTCTGATTCTGCTACCACAGTCTCATCTAGAGGCTTTGTAATATATAAATAAAAGTCTACAAATAGTTGGCGGGATGCTAAATTTGTTTGAAAAACTTAGTTTTGAATGGTGTATTAGGGAGCTTTCAAACATAGGCTCATGGTTGTGTTCATGGTTGTGGTCGTGGTTGTCCACAGAGTGTGTTGTGGTGGGTGCATGATGCATGATGGGGAATGGATGACAGAGAAATACACTTAGGATGTGCAGCTTAGTTTCCACCTAATTTTGTGGGCAGTGTAATCTGAGGGAAATATGTCTCTCTAATATGGTCATACATTGGGCAGGAGGTTAGGAAGTGCAGCTCAGTTTCCACCTCATTTTGTGGGCAGTGGGCACATAGCCCGTCTTCTCTTGAGAGCCATGTCTGCCTACGGCGGCCATTCTCAATAGCAAGACTATGCTCACTGAGTCGGTACATAGTCAAAGCTTTCCTTAAGTTTGGGTCAGTCACAGTGGTCAGGTATTCTGCCACGGTGTACACTCTTAGGGCCAAATAGCATTCTAGTTTGCTCTGTTTTTTTGTTAATTCTTTCCAATGTGTCAATGTTTCATTTTATTTTATTTTAGTTTTCTCGTGATTTGGTTGGGTCTAATTGTGTTGCTGTCCTGGGACTCTGTAGAGTCTGTTTGTGCTGGTGAACAGAGCCCCAGGACCAGCTTGCTTGGGGGACTCTTCTTTTCTTATTTGGTGTTTTACGTTGTACACTGAGGACATTTTTTGCAGAATTCTGCATGCGGAGTCTCAATTTGGTGTTTGTCCCATTTTGTGAATTCTTGGTTGGTGAGCGGACCCCAGACCTCACAACCGTAAAGGGCAATGGGTTCTGAAACTGATTCAAGTATTTGTAGTCAGATCCTAGTTGGTATGTTGAATTTTATGTTCCTTTTGATGGCATAGAAGGCTCTTCTTGCCTTGTCTCTCAGATCATTCACAACTTTGTGGAAGTTACCTCTGGCGCTGATGTTTAGGCCGGGGTACGTATACTTTTTTGTGTGCTCTAGATGGGATTTGTATTTGTGGTCCTCGCAACTGGACCTTTTTTAGAACACCATTATTTTGGTCTTACTGAGATTTACTGTCAGGGCTCAGATCTGTCAGGAACCAGGTCTGTCAGGGCCCAGGTCTGACATAATCTGTGCAGAAGATCTAGGTTCTGCTGCTGTAGGCCCTCCTTGGTTGGGGACCGAAACACCAGACATTTGACTTCAGATTATAGTAGGGTGAGGCCGGGTGCTGCAGACTGTTCTAGTGCCCTCAAAAAATAATTTATATATATTGTAAAGGAAGTGGGGCTCAAGCTGCATCCCTGTCTCACCCCACGGCTCTGTGGAAAAAAATGTGTGTTTTTGTTTTTGCCAATTTTAACTGCATACTTGTTGTTTGTGTACATGGATTTTATAATTATGCATATTTTTCCCCCAACACCGCTTTCAATCAATTTCTATAGCAGACCCTCATGCCAGATTGAGTCAATAGCTTTTTTGAAATAAAGTGTTTGCCTTTATTTTGTTTTGTTTATTTGCCAATTAGAGTGTGCAGGGTGAATACGTGGTCTGTGGTTCAGAAATTTGCTAAAGATACAATTTTACATTTGCTCAGTACTTTGTTTTCACTGAGTCTGCTGTTATTGATTATGCAAAGCATTTTCCCAAGGTTTCTGTTGACGCATATCCCACGGTACTTGAGTCAAAATTTGTCTCCACTTTTGTGGATTGGGGTTAACAGTCCTTGATTCCAAACATTGGGGAAGATGCCAGAGCATGAAGTTAAAGAGTTTAAATACAGCCAATTGGAATTTGTGGTCTGTAGGGTTTGTTTTTTGGGTTGGAGGGTTTGTATTTTGTCCTGTAGTTCATTCAAGGTAATTGGAGAATCCAATGGGTTCTGGTAGTCTGTGGTCCTTCTGTAGCTCAGTTGGTAGAGCATGGCGCTTGTAACGCCAGGGTAGTGGGTTTGATTCCTGGGACCACCCATACGTAGAATTTATGCACACATGACTGTAAGTTGCTTTGGATAAAAGCGTCTGCTAAATGGCATATACTATATTATTATTATTATATTAGTCTTTAATAGTTGATTCCAAGATTTGACTTTGATCATGTATATGTTTTAGCTGTTTGTGTTTTGTTATATGGACAAAAAGATTGGAGAAGTGGTTTACCCATACAGTACATACAGTACATCTCCATTTTGGATAGATAATCCTTCGTGTTGTTGTTTGTTTAGTGTTTTCCAATTTTCTCAGAATTGGTTAGAGTCTATGGACTCTCAATTACATTGAGCTGATTTGTGACGTGCTGTTCCTTCTTTTTCCGTAGTGTATTTCTGTATTGTTTTAGTGATTCACCATTGTGAAGGCGTAGACTCAGGTTTTCCGGGTCTCTATGTTTTTGGTTGGATAGGTTTCTCAATTTCTTTATTAGGTTTTTTCTTTCTTCATCAAACCATTTGACATTGTTGTTAATTTTGTTAGGTTATATGCTTGATTTTTTTTTATTTGATAGGGAAGCTAAGAGGTCAAATATACTGTTTAGGTTTTCTACTGCCAAGTTTACATCTTCACTGTTACAGTGGAACGTTTTGTCTAGGAAGCTGTACAAAAGGGATTGAAGTGGTTGTTGCCTAACTGTTTTTTGGTAGGTTACTACATTACACTAATTTCCCTCCATCTAACGCATTTCTTAATATTATGCAGTTTATTTTGCTTTGGTGCCTCATAATTGAGTATTGCTCTGTTCAAGTAGACTGTGATTTTGCTGTGATCTGATAGAGGTGTCAGTGGGCTGACTGTGAACGCTCTGAAAGGATCCTGGTTGACGTCAGTGATGAATTAGTCTACAATACTCTGTCTCTCTCTTTCTCCAGGTGATGTTCTGAACTGTCACTCCTCCCTCTTTCCAACTGTCATCCCTCTCTCCTCTCTTCCACAGAGAAGCCGATGGCCCGGGGTCCTCCTGGAGGAATATTGGGGGTGTTGGGAGGGGTCGTAGCCGCTGGTCTCATCATCGCCGTGGCTGTCACAGTCTTCATGGTTTACCGGCGGCAGCAGAAGACTCGCACCGAGACTGACAATGACCTGTGAGTTCCCACGAGCTGAGGGGGCGGGAGTGGTGGGTGGCCGGATATAGACTATAGAATAGGGTCTAGTGAGGTGGGGAGAGACAGGGAGTAGGGTCTAGTGAGGTGGGGAGAGACAGGGAGTAGGGTCCTGTCCCCCCTCCTCTAACTGTAATAGAGACATAACAACCCCCTCCTCTAACTATAATAGAGACATAACAACCCCCTCCTCTAACTATAATAGAGACATAACAACCCCCCTCTAACTATAATAGAGACATAACAACCCCTCCTCCTCTAACTATAATAGAGACATAACAACCCCTCCTCTAACTATATATCATCATCTCAATAATCACATCAATCAATACTCTCGTCATTTGTTACATTACCTTTTGTGGGGACCCATTGGGGTTCCTCTGGTCATAAGTAGTGCACTACATAGGACATAGTGTGCCATTTGGGACTATATATAGTGGATATGTTGTCATCATACTATGTGGTCAAGAAGGTTCATCAGTAATCCTTCTCTTTCCAGAGGTCATTGATGTATAGACGATGACAGGCAACACAGTGAACACACATTCCTGCCTTCCTCGTTAATTTGGAACGTAGATAGACCTGATGACATCAATGCAGACTTCTTGCTCTTCGTATTAGAGGGTTACTTGATTGTGGTGCTTTCTTGATTTGACAATTTCCCCCGGTGATGATCAGGTGTTTCAATCACGCTCTGATTGCAGGGAATTCTACCTCATACTCCCCCCCCCCTACACCACTGTGCTTAGGTAAGAAGTGGCACCCTGACCCCTATTTAATTCACTGCTCTTACAGGGCCCATGTCAAATATAGTGCACTAAATAGGAAATAGGGTGCAATTTCGGACGGAGACACTGTCTCAGTGTTATGGGGGATAAACCGAGATGAACAGTGGCTTGATGGGATTTAGGTTTTAATACATACATTGCCTGTATCGTGTGTTGTTAATTTCAATTTTAGATTTAATTTTATATAATAATTTATTTAATTTTTTCAATTTAATTTTTTCCAACTACTGTAGAGACTAATATTGAGATAAACTAAAGTGACAGATAAATATGGCAGGAACTTTTGTTTTCTTTCTCCAGAGGTGGAAAAGTGAAGATACCTTCATAGAAAATTATTCAGTCAGACACCTTGTAAAATACCCCTGGAGTAAAAGTTGCAAAGTATCTGGTTTTAAATATACTTAATATATAAATGCCATTTAGCAGACACTTTTATCCAAAGCGACTTACAGTCATGTGTGCATACATTCTACGTATGGGTGGTCCCGGGAATCGAACCCACTACCCTGGCGTTACAAGCGCCATGCTCTACCAACTGAGCTACAGAAGGACCACTTAAAGTATCAAAAGTAATAATCATAATCCTTTTATTAAGCAATCCAAAGGGCACCATTTAGATATGTTTTCCATTTATTTACAGATATCCAAGGGAATTCCAACTATCAGACATAATTTACAAATTAAGCATTTGTGTTTAGTGAGTCCTCCAGATCAGAGACAGTAGGGATGACCAGGGATGTTCTCTGTTTAGTGAGTCCTCCAGATCAGCGATGGTAGAGATGACCAGGGATGTTCTCTGTTTAGTGAGTCCTCCAGATCAGAAGCAGTAGGGATGACCAGGGATGTTCTCTGTTTAGTGAGTCCTCCAGATCAGAGATGGTAGAGATGACCAGGGATGTTCTCTGTTTAGTGAGTCCTCCAGATCAGAGATGGTAGAGATGACCAGGGATGTTCTCTGTTTAGTGAGTCCTCCAGATCAGAGGCAGTAGGGATGACCAGGGATGTTCTCTGTTTAGTGAGTCCTCCAGATCAGAGATGGTAGAGATGACCAGGGATGATCTCTGTTTAGTGAGTCCTCCAGATCAGAGATGGTAGAGATGACCAGGGATGTTCTCTGTTTAGTGAGTCCTCCAGATCAGAGATGGTAGAGATGACCAGGGATGTTCTCTGTTTAGTGAGTCCTTCAGATCAGAGAAGGTAGAGATGACCAGGGATGTTCTCTGTTTAGTGAGTCCTCCAGATCAGAGATGGTAGAGATGACCAGGAATGTTCTCTGCTTAGTGAGTCCTCCAGATCAGAGATGGTAGGGATGACCAGGGATGTTCTCTGTTTAGTGAGTCCTCCAGATCAGAGATGGTAGAGATGACCAGGGATGTTCTCTGTTTAGTGAGTCCTCCAGATCAGAGGCAGTAGGGATGACCAGGGATGTTTTCTGTTTAGTGAGTCCTCCAGATCAGAGATGGTAGGGATGATCAGGGATGTTCTCTGTTTAGTGAGTCCTCCAGATCAGAGATGGTAGAGATGACCAGGGATGTTCTCTGTTTAGTGAGTCCTCCAGATCAGAGGCAGTAGGAATGACCAGGGATGTTCTCTGTTTAGTGAGTCTTCCAGATCAGAGATGGTAGAGATGACCAGGGATGTTCTCTGTTTAGTGAGTCATCCAGATCAGAGAAGGTAGAGATGACCAGGGATGTTCTCTGTTTAGTGAGTCCTCCAGATCAGAGATGGTAGAGATGACCAGGGATGTTCTCTGTTTAGTGAGTCCTCCAGATCAGAGATGGTAGAGATGACCAGGGATGTTCTCTGTTTAGTGAGTCCGCCAGATCAGAGATGGTAGAGATGACCAGGGATGTTCTCTGTTTAGTGAGTCCTCCAGATCAGAGATGGTAGAGATGACCAGGGATGTTCTCTGTTTAGTGAGTCCTCCAGATCAGAGGCAGTAGGGATGACCAGGGATGTTCTCTGTTTAGTGAGTCCTCCAGATCAGAGATGGGAGAGAATACCAGGGATGTTCTCTGTTTAGTGAGTCCTCCAGATCAGAGATGGGAGAGATGACCAGGGATGTTCTCTGTTTAGTGAGTCCTACAGATCAGAGATGGTAGAGATGACCTGAGATGTTCTCTTGATAGAGTAAGTGTGTGATTTGAACCATTTCCCTGTCCTACTAAAGCATTCAAAATGTAATAAGTCATTTTGGGTGTTAGGGAATTAAGTAGTACTGTTGGGTGTCAGAGATGAAGTAGTAATGTTGGGTGTCAGATAATTAAGTAGTACTGTTGGGTGTCAGAGATTAAGTAGTACTGTTGGGTGTCAGAGATTAAGTAGTACTGTTAGGTGTCAGAGATTAAGTAGTACTGTTAGGTGTCAGGGAATTAAGTAGTACTGTTGGGTGTCAGAGATTAAGTAGTACTGTTGGGTGTCAGGGAATTAAGTAGTACTGTTGGGTGTCAGAGATTAAGTAGTACTGTTGGGTGTCAGGGAATTAAGTAGTACTGTTGGGTGTCAGGGAATTAAGTAGTACTGTTGGGTGTCTGGGAATTAAGTAGTACTGTTGGGTGTCAGGGATTTAAGTAGTACTGTTGGGTGTCTGGGAATTAAGTAGTACTGTTGGGTGTCAGATAATTAAGTAGTACTGTTGGTTGTCAGGGAATTAAGTAGTACTGTTGGGTGTCTGGGAATTAAGTAGTACTGTTGGGTGTCAGGGATTTAAGTAGTACTGTTGGGTGTCAGGGTATTAAGTAGTACTGTTGGGTGTCTGGGAATTAAGTAGTACTGTTGGGTGTCAGATAATTAAGTAGTACTGTTGGTTGTCAGGGAATTAAGTAGTACTGTTGGGTGTCAGAGATTAAGTAGTACTGTTGGGTGTCAGGGCTTTAAGTAGTACTGTTGGGTGTCAGAGATTAAGTAGTACTGTTGGGTGTCAGGGATTTAATTAGTACTGTTGGGTGTCAGGGCTTTAAGTAGTACTGTTGGGTGTCAGGAAAATAAGTAGTACTGTTGGGTGTCAGGAAATAAGTAGTACTGTTGGGTGTCAGAGATTAAGTAGTACTGTTGGGTCTCAGGGCTTTAAGTAGTACTGTTGGGTGTGAGATAATTAAGTAGTACTGTTGGGTGTCAGATAATTAAGTAGTACTGTTGGGTCTCAGGGCTTTAAGTAGCACTGTTGGGTGTCAGGAAAATAAGTAGTACTGTTGGGTGTCAGGGCTTTAAGTAGTACTGTTGGGTGTCAGGAAAATAAGTAGTACTGTTGGGTGTCAGGGAATTACGTAGTACTGTTGGGTGTCAGGGCTTTAAATAGTACTGTTGGGTGTCAGATAATTAAGTAGTACTGTTGGGTGTCAGGACATTAATTAGTACTGTTGGGTGTCAGATAATTAAGTAGTACTGTTGGGTGTCAGAGATTAAGTAGTACTGTTGGGTGTCAGAGATTAAGTAGTACTGTTGGGTGTCAGGGATTTAAGTAGTACTGTTGGGTGTCAGATAATTAAGTAGTACTGTTGGGTGTCAGAGATTAAGTAGTACTGTTGGGTGTCAGGGATTTAAGTAGTACTGTTGGGTGTCAGATAATTAAGTAGTACTGTTGGGTGTCAGGGAATTAAGTAGTACTGTTGGGTGTCAGAGATTAAGTAGTACTGTTGGGTGTCAGGGTTTAAGTAGTACTGTTGGGTTTCAGATAATTAAGTAGTACTGTTGGGTGTCAGATAATTAAGTAGTACTCTTGGGTGTCAGGGAATTAAGTAGTACTGTTGGGTGTCAGAGAATTAAGTAGTACTGTTGGGTGTCAGGGATTTAAGTAGTACTGTTGGGTGTCAGATAATTAAGTAGTACTGTTGGGTCTCAGGGCTTTAAGTAGTACTGTTGGGTGTCAGATAATTAAGTAGTACTGTTGGGTGTCAGATAATTAAGTAGTACTGTTGGGTCTCAGGGCTTTAAGTAGTACTGTTGGGTGTCAGGAAAATAAGTAGTACTGTTGGGTGTCAGGGCTTTAAGTAGTACTGTTGGGTGTCAGGAAAATAAGTAGTACTGTTGGGTGTCAGGGAATTAAGTAGTACTGTTGGGTGTCAGGGATTTAAGTAGTACTGTTGGGTGTCAGGGATTTAAGTAGTACTGTTGGGTGTCAGATAATTAAGTAGTACTGTTGGGTGTCAGATAATTAAGTAGTACTGTTGGGTGTCAGATAATTAAGTAGTACTGTTGGGTGTCAGGGAATTAAGTAGTACTGTTGGGTGTCAGAGATTAAGTAGTACTGTTGGGTCTCAGGGCTTTAAGTAGTACTGTTGGGTGTCAGATAATTAAGTAGTACTGTTGGGTGTCAGATAAATAAGTAGTACTGTTGGGTCTCAGGGCTTTAAGTAGTACTGTTGGGTGTCAGAGATGAAGTAGTAATGTTGGGTGTCAGATAATTAAGTAGTACTGTTGGGTGTCAGAGATTAAGTAGTACTGTTGGGTGTCAGAGATTAAGTAGTACTGTTAGGTGTCAGAGATTAAGTAGTACTGTTAGGTGTCAGGGAATTAAGTAGTACTGTTGGGTGTCAGAGATTAAGTAGTACTGTTGGGTGTCAGGGAATTAAGTAGTACTGTTGGGTGTCAGAGATTAAGTAGTACTGTTGGGTGTCAGGGAATTAAGTAGTACTGTTGGGTGTCAGGAATTAAGTAGTACTGTTGGGTGTCTGGGAATTAAGTAGTACTGTTGGGTGTCAGGGATTTAAGTAGTACTGTTGGTGTCTGGGAATTAAGTAGTACTGTTGGGTGTCAGATAATTAAGTAGTACTGTTGGTTGTCAGGGAATTAAGTAGTACTGTTGGGTGTCTGGGAATTAAGTAGTACTGTTGGGTGTCAGGGATTTAAGTAGTACTGTTGGGTGTCAGGGTATTAAGTAGTACTGTTGGGTGTCTGGGAATTAAGTAGTACTGTTGGGTGTCAGATAATTAAGTAGTACTGTTGGTTGTCAGGGAATTAAGTAGTACTGTTGGGTGTCAGAGATTAAGTAGTACTGTTGGGTGTCAGGGCTTTAAGTAGTACTGTTGGGTGTCAGAGATTAAGTAGTACTGTTGGGTGTCAGGGATTTAATTAGTACTGTTGGGTGTCAGGGCTTTAAGTAGTACTGTTGGGTGTCAGGAAAATAAGTAGTACTGTTGGGTGTCAGGAAATAAGTAGTACTGTTGGGTGTCAGATAATTAAGTCGTACTGTTGGGTGTCAGGGAATTAAGTAGTACTGTTGGGTGTCAGGGAATTAAGTAGTACTGTTGGGTGTCAGAGATTAAGTAGTACTGTTGGGTCTCAGGGCTTTAAGTAGTACTGTTGGGTGTGAGATAATTAAGTAGTACTGTTGGGTGTCAGATAATTAAGTAGTACTGTTGGGTCTCAGGGCTTTAAGTAGCACTGTTGGGTGTCAGGAAAATAAGTAGTACTGTTGGGTGTCAGGGCTTTAAGTAGTACTGTTGGGTGTCAGGAAAATAAGTAGTACTGTTGGGTGTCAGGGAATTACGTAGTACTGTTGGGTGTCAGGGCTTTAAATAGTACTGTTGGGTGTCAGATAATTAAGTAGTACTGTTGGGTGTCAGGACATTAATTAGTACTGTTGGGTGTCAGATAATTAAGTAGTACTGTTGGGTGTCAGAGATTAAGTAGTACTGTTGGGTGTCAGAGATTAAGTAGTACTGTTGGGTGTCAGGGATTTAAGTAGTACTGTTGGGTGTCAGATAATTAAGTAGTACTGTTGGGTGTCAGAGATTAAGTAGTACTGTTGGGTGTCAGGGATTTAAGTAGTACTGTTGGGTGTCAGATAATTAAGTAGTACTGTTGGGTGTCAGGGAATTAAGTAGTACTGTTGGGTGTCAGAGATTAAGTAGTACTGTTGGGTGTCAGGGTTTAAGTAGTACTGTTGGGTTTCAGATAATTAAGTAGTACTGTTGGGTGTCAGATAATTAAGTAGTACTCTTGGGTGTCAGGGAATTAAGTAGTACTGTTGGGTGTCAGAGAATTAAGTAGTACTGTTGGGTGTCAGGGATTTAAGTAGTACTGTTGGGTGTCAGATAATTAAGTAGTACTGTTGGGTCTCAGGGCTTTAAGTAGTACTGTTGGGTGTCAGATAATTAAGTAGTACTGTTGGGTGTCAGATAATTAAGTAGTACTGTTGGGTCTCAGGGCTTTAAGTAGTACTGTTGGGTGTCAGGAAAATAAGTAGTACTGTTGGGTGTCAGGGCTTTAAGTAGTACTGTTGGGTGTCAGGAAAATAAGTAGTACTGTTGGGTGTCAGGGAATTAAGTAGTACTGTTGGGTGTCAGGGATTTAAGTAGTACTGTTGGGTGTCAGGGATTTAAGTAGTACTGTTGGGTGTCAGATAATTAAGTAGTACTGTTGGGTGTCAGATAATTAAGTAGTACTGTTGGGTGTCAGATAATTAAGTAGTACTGTTGGGTGTCAGGGAATTAAGTAGTACTGTTGGGTGTCAGAGATTAAGTAGTACTGTTGGGTCTCAGGGCTTTAAGTAGTACTGTTGGGTGTCAGATAATTAAGTAGTACTGTTGGGTGTCAGATAAATAAGTAGTACTGTTGGGTCTCAGGGCTTTAAGTAGTACTGTTGGGTGTCAGGAAAATAAGTAGTACTGTTGGGTGTCAGGGAATTAAGTAGTACTGTTGGGTGTCAGGGCTTTAAATAGTACTGTTGGGTGTCAGATAATTAAGTAGTACTGTTGGGTGTCAGATAAATAAGTAGTACTGTTGGGTCTCAGGGCTTTAAGTAGTACTGTTGGGTGTCAGGAAAATAAGTAGTACTGTTGGGTGTCAGGGAATTAAGTAGTACTGTTGGGTGTCAGGGTTTTAAGTAGTACTGTTGGGTGTCAGGAAAATAAGTAGTACTGTTGGGTGTCAGGGAATTAAGTAGTACTGTTGGGTGTCAGGGCTTTAAATAGTACTGTTGGGTGTCAGATAATTAAGTAGTACTGTTGGGTGTCAGGACATTGAGTAGTACTGTTGGGTGTCAGATAATTAAGTAGTACTGTTGGGTGTCAGAGATTAAGTAGTACTGTTGGGTGTCAGAGATTAAGTAGTACTGTTGGGTGTCAGATAATTAAGTAGTACTGTTGGGTGTCAGGGCTTTAAGTAGTACTGTTGGGTGTCAGGAAAATAAGTAGTACTGTTGGGTGTCAGGGAATTAAGTAGTACTGTTGGGTGTCAGGGCTTTAAATAGTACTGTTGGGTGTCAGATAATTAAGTAGTACTGTTGGGTGTCAGGACATTAAGTAGTACTGTTGGGTGTCAGATAATTAAGTAGTACTGTTGGGTGTCAGAGATTAAGTAGTACTGTTGGGTGTCAGATATTTAAGTCGTACTGTTGGGTGTCAGGGCTTTAAATAGTACTTTTGGGTGTCAGATAATTAAGTCGTACTGTTGGGTGTCAGGGCTTTAAGTAGTACTGTTGGGTGTCAGATAATTAAATAGTACTGTTGGGTGTCAGGGCTTTAAGTAGTACTGTTGGGTGTCAGATAATTAAGTCGTACTGTTGGTTGTCAGAGATTAAGTAGTACTGTTGGGTGTCAGAGATTAAGTAGTACTGTTGGGTGTCAGATAATTAAGTAGTACTGTTGGGTGTCAGAGATTAAGTAGTACTGTTGGGTGTCAGATAATTAAGTCGTACTGTTGGGTGTCAGGGATTTAAGTAGTTATGTTGGGTGTCAGATAATTAAATAGTACTGTTGGGTGTCAGGGCTTTAAGTAGTACTGTTGGGTGTCAGATAATTAAGTAGTACTGTTGGGTGTCAGGGATTTAAGTAGTACTGTTGGGTGTCAGATAATTAAGTGGTACTGTTGGGTGTCAGGTAATTAAGTAGTACTGTTGGGTGTCAGATAATTAAGTAGTACTGTTGGGTCTCAGGGCTTTAAGTAGTACTGTTGGGTGTCAGGAAAATAAGTAGTACTGTTGGGTGTCAGATAATTAAGTAGTACTGTTGGGTCTCAGGGCTTTAAGTAGCACTGTTGGGTGTCAGGAAAATAAGTAGTACTGTTGGGTGTCAGATAATTAAGTAGTACTGTTGGGTCTCAGGGCTTTAAGTAGCACTGTTGGGTGTCAGGAAAATAAGTAGTACTGTTGGGTGTCAGGGCTTTAAGTAGTACTGTTGGGTGTCAGGACTTTAAATAGTACTGTTGGGTGTCAGATAATTAAGTAGTACTGTTGGGTGTCAGGAAAATAAGTAGTACTGTTGGGTGTCAGGGAATTAAGTAGTACTGTTGGGTGTCAGGGCTTTAAATAGTACTGTTGGGTGTCAGATAATTAAGTAGTACTGTTGGGTGTCAGGACATTAAGTAGTACTGTTGGGTGTCAGATAATTAAGTAGTACTGTTGGGTGTCAGAGATTAAGTAGTACTGTTGGGTGTCAGAGATTAAGTAGTACTGTTGGGTGTCAGATAATTAAGTAGTACTGTTGGGTGTCAGGGCTTTAAGTAGTACTGTTGGGTGTCAGGAAAATAAGTAGTACTGTTGAGGGAATTAAGTAGTACTGTTGGGTGTCAGGGCTTTAAATAGTACTGTTGGGTGTCAGATAATTAAGTAGTACTGTTGGGTGTCAGGACATTAAGTAGTACTGTTGGGTGTCAGATAATTAAGTAGTACTGTTGGGTGTCAGAGGTTAAGTAGTACTGTTGGGTGTCAGATATTTAAGTCGTACTGTTGGGTGTCAGGGCTTTAAATAGTACTTTTGGGTGTCAGATAATTAAGTCGTACTGTTGGGTGTCTGGGCTTTAAGTAGTACTGTTGGGTGTCAGATAATTAAATAGTACTGTTGGGTGTCAGGGCTTTAAGTAGTACTGTTGGGTGTCAGATAATTAAGTCGTACTGTTGGTTGTCAGAGATTAAGTAGTACTGTTGGGTGTCAGAGATTAAGTAGTACTGTTGGGTGTCAGATAATTAAGTAGTACTGTTGGGTGTCAGAGATTAAGTAGTACTGTTGGGTGTCAGATAATTAAGTCGTACTGTTGGGTGTCAGGGCTTTAAGTAGTACTGTTGGGTGTCAGATAATTAAGTCGTACTGTTGGGTGTCAGGGCTTTAAATAGTACTTTTGGGTGTCAGATAATTAAGTCGTACTGTTGGGTGTCAGGGATTTAAGTAGTACTGTTGGGTGTCAGATAATTAAATAGTACTGTTGGGTGTCAGGGCTTTAAGTAGTACTGTTGGGTGTCAGATAATTAAGTCGTACTGTTGGTTGTCAGGGCTTTAAGTAGTACTGTTGGGTGTCAGATAATTAAGTAGTACTGTTGGGTGTCAGGGCTTTAAGTAGTACTGTTGGGTGTCAGATAATTAAGTGGTACTGTTGGGTGTCAGGTAATTAAGTAGTACTGTTGGGTGTCAGATAATTAAGTAGTACTGTTGGGTGTCAGATAATTAAGTAGTACTGTTGGGTGTCAGGGCTTTAAGTAGTACTGTTGGGTGTCAGATAATTAAGTCGTACTGTTGGGTGTCAGGGCTTTAAGTAGTACTGTTGGGTGTCAGATAATTAAGTCGTACTGTTGGGTGTCAGGGCTTTAAGTAGTACTGTTGGTTGTCAGATAATTAAGTAGTACTGTTGGGTGTCAGGGCTTTAAGTAGTACTGTTGGGTGTCAGATAATTAAGTAGTACTGTTGGGTGTCAGGGCTTTAAGTAGTACTGTTGGGTGTCAGGGAATTAAGTAGTACTGTTGGGTGTCAGATAATTAAGTAGTACTGTTGGGTGTCAGGGAATTAAGTAGTACTGTTGGGTGTCAGGAAATTAAGTAGTACTGTTGGGGTTCAGAGGTTAAGTAGTACTGTTGGGTCTCAGGGCTTTAAGTAGTACTGTTGGGTGTCAGATAATTAAGTAGTACTGTTGGGTGTCAGATAATTAAGTAGTACTGTTGGGTCTCAGGGCTTTAAGTAGTACTGTTGGGTGTCAGGAAAATAAGTAGTACTGTTGGGTGTCAGGGCTTTAAGTAGTACTGTTGGGTGTCAGGAAAATAAGTAGTACTGTTGGGTGTCAGGGAATTAAGTAGTACTTTTGGGTGTCAGGGCTTTAAATAGTACTGTTGGGTGTCAGATAATTAAGTAGTACTGTTGGGTGTCAGGGCTTTAAATAATACTGTTGGGTGTCAGATAATTAAGTAGTACTGTTGGGTGTCAGATAATTAAGTAGTACTGTTGGGTGTCAGAGATTAAGTAGTACTGTTGGGTGTCAGAGATTAAGTAGTACTGTTGGGTGTCAGATAATTAAGTAGTACTGTTGGGTGTCAGAGATTAAGTAGTACTGTTGGGTCTCAGGGCTTTAAGTAGTACTGTTGGGTGTCAGATAATTAAGTAGTACTGTTGGGTGTCAGGGCTTTAAGTAGTACTGTTGGGTGTCAGATTATTAAGTAGTACCGTTGGGTGTCAGATAATTAAGTAGTACTGTTGGGTGTCAGTGGTTTTAGGTAGTACTGTTGGGTGTCAGATAATTTAGTCGTACTGTTGGGTGTTAGGGCTTTAAGTAGTACTGTTGGGTGTCAGATAATTAAGTAGTACTGTTGGGTGTCAGGTATTAAGTAGTACTGTTGGGTGTCAGATAATTAAGTAGTACTGTTGGGTGTCAGATAATTAAGTCGTACTGTTGGGTGTCAGGGCTTTAAGTAGTACTGTTGGGTGTCAGACTATTAAGTAGTACTGTTGGGTGTCAGGGCTTTAAGTAGTACTGTTGGGTGTCAGATAATTAAGTAGTACCGTTGGGTGTCAGATAATTAAGTAGTACTGTTGGGTGTCAGGGATTTAAGTAGTACTGTTGGGTGTCAGATAATTTACTCACACTGTTGGGTGTCAGGGCTTTAAGTAGTACTGTTGGGTGTCAGATAATTAAGTAGTACTGTTGGGTGTCAGGTATTAAGTAGTACTGTTGGGTGTCAGATAATTAAGTAGTACTGTTGGGTGTCAGATAATTAAGTAGTACTGTTGGGTGTCAGGGCTTTAAGTAGTACTGTTGGGTGTCAGATAATTAAGTTGTACTGTTGGGTGTCAGGGCTTTAAGTAGTACTGTTGGGTGTCAGATAATTAAGTCGTACTGTTGGGTGTCAGGGCTTTAAGTAGTACTGTTGGGTGTCAGATAATTAAGTCGTACTGTTGGGTGTCAGGGCTTTAAGTAGTACTGTTGGTTGTCAGATAATTAAGTAGTACTGTTGGGTGTCAGGGCTTTAAGTAGTACTGTTGGGTGTCAGATAATTAAGTAGTACTGTTGGGTGTCAGGGCTTTAAGTAGTACTGTTGGGTGTCAGGGAATTAAGTAGTACTGTTGGGTGTCAGATAATTAAGTAGTACTGTTGGGTGTCAGGGAATTAAGTAGTACTGTTGGGTGTCAGGAAATTAAGTAGTACTGTTGGGGTTCAGAGGTTAAGTAGTACTGTTGGGTCTCAGGGCTTTAAGTAGTACTGTTGGGTGTCAGATAATTAAGTAGTACTGTTGGGTGTCAGATAATTAAGTAGTACTGTTGGGTCTCAGGGCTTTAAGTAGTACTGTTGGGTGTCAGGAATATAAGTAGTACTGTTGGGTGTCAGGGCTTTAAGTAGTACTGTTGGGTGTCAGGAAAATAAGTAGTACTGTTGGGTGTCAGGGAATTAAGTAGTACTTTTGGGTGTCAGGGCTTTAAATAGTACTGTTGGGTGTCAGATAATTAAGTAGTACTGTTGGGTGTCAGGGCTTTAAATAATACTGTTGGGTGTCAGATAATTAAGTAGTACTGTTGGGTGTCAGATAATTAAGTAGTACTGTTGGGTGTCAGAGATTAAGTAGTACTGTTGGGTGTCAGAGATTAAGTAGTACTGTTGGGTGTCAGATAATTAAGTAGTACTGTTGGGTGTCAGAGATTAAGTAGTACTGTTGGGTCTCAGGGCTTTAAGTAGTACTGTTGGGTGTCAGATAATTAAGTAGTACTGTTGGGTGTCAGGGCTTTAAGTAGTACTGTTGGGTGTCAGATTATTAAGTAGTACCGTTGGGTGTCAGATAATTAAGTAGTACTGTTGGGTGTCAGTGGTTTTAGGTAGTACTGTTGGGTGTCAGATAATTTAGTCGTACTGTTGGGTGTCAGGGCTTTAAGTAGTACTGTTGGGTGTCAGATAATTAAGTAGTACTGTTGGGTGTCAGGTATTAAGTAGTACTGTTGGGTGTCAGATAATTAAGTAGTACTGTTGGGTGTCAGATAATTAAGTCGTACTGTTGGGTGTCAGGGCTTTAAGTAGTACTGTTGGGTGTCAGACTATTAAGTAGTACTGTTGGGTGTCAGGGCTTTAAGTAGTACTGTTGGGTGTCAGATAATTAAGTAGTACCGTTGGGTGTCAGATAATTAAGTAGTACTGTTGGGTGTCAGGGATTTAAGTAGTACTGTTGGGTGTCAGATAATTTACTCGTACTGTTGGGTGTCAGGGCTTTAAGTAGTACTGTTGGGTGTCAGATAATTAAGTAGTACTGTTGGGTGTCAGGTATTAAGTAGTACTGTTGGGTGTCAGATAATTAAGTAGTACTGTTGGGTGTCAGATAATTAAGTAGTACTGTTGGGTGTCAGGGCTTTAAGTAGTACTGTTGGGTGTCAGATAATTAAGTTGTACTGTTGGGTGTCAGGGCTTTAAGTAGTACTGTTGGGTGTCAGATAATTAAGTAGTACTGTTGGGTGTCAGGGCTTTAAGTAGTACTGTTGGGTGTCAGATAATTAAGTCGTACTGTTGGTTGTCAGGGCTTTAAGTAGTACTGTTGGGTGTCAGATAATTAAGTCGTACTGTTGGTTGTCAGGGCTTTAAGTAGTACTGTTGGGTGTCAGATAATTAAGTAGTACTGTTGGGTGTCAGGGCTTTAAGTAGTACTGTTGGGTGTCAGATAATTAAGTCGTACTGTTGGGTGTCAGGGCTTTAAGTAGTACTGTTGGGTGTCAGATAATTAAGTAGTACTGTTGGGTGTCAGATAATTAAGTAATACTGTTGGGTGTCAGATAATTAAGTAGTACTTTACATCAGTTAGTATCTAATGAGCATCTCCCATCTTTATCCTCTATATATTATTAAATGATGTAATATTTATATTTAGGTGTTCTCCTCCTCTGATGGCAGTTAGCCCTGCGTGACTCTGTTCTGGGGGAGGCTGACAGCATTATTTATTATAATTAAGGACAGCAAAAAGCTATTAAAAGAGATATGGGATGGGAGCCCTTACTTAGCCCCTATTCTGTCTCGCCACAGTGACTCAGGTAATTTTCCTTTGCCTCAGAGAAGCGTCTCTGCCAGCTGCTACCCACACACAGGAAGAGAGGGGGAACATAACACAATAGAGGGAGAGTGAACAGAGAAGAAGACAGAGGGATCACGCAGCAATAGCAAGAATAACAAGAAACAATTCAAGTACAAGAACAGAGAGAAGATTACAGAGTAAAGTAGTAAACACAGCTTAACTCCTACCTAACACCTCACACCTCCTACCTCACTCCACACAACTCACACCTCACACTTAACACCTAACACCTCCTACCTCACACCTAACACTTAACACCTCACACCTCACACCTCACACCACACACCTCACACCTCACACCTCACACCTCACACCTAACACTTAACACCTCACACCACACACCTCACACCTCACACATCACACATCACACCTCACACCTCCTACCTCACTCCACACAACTCACACCTCACACTTAACACCTAACACCTCCTACCTCACACCTCACACCTAACACCTCCTACCTCACACCTCACACCACACACCTCACACATCACACCTCACACCTAACACTTAACACCTCACACCTCACACCACACACCTCACACATCACACCTCACACCTAACACTTAACACCTCACAACACACCTCACACATCACACCTCACACCTAACACTTAACACCTCACACCTCACACATCACACATCACAACTCACACCTCACACCTAACACCTCACACCTCACACCTCACACCTTACGCCTCACACCTCACACCTAACACCTCACACCTCACACTTAACACCTAACACATCACACCTCACACCTCACACCTCACACCTAACACCTCACACCACACACCTCACACCACACACTTCACACCACACACCACACACCTCACACCTAACACCTAACACCACAAACCTCAAAACTCACACCTCACTCCTCACACCTAATACCTCACACCTAATACCTCACACCTCACACCACAAACCTCAAACATCACACCTCACACCTTAGGTGTGGGACACCTGGTCAAAGAAAAGGAGTAGGAAACTAGGTCTGTGTCCCAAATGTCCCCCTATTCCCTATATAGTACACTACAGTTCATCAAGGCCCATAAACTGACCATAGGGCTCTGGTCAAAGGAAGTCCACTATATAGGGAGACACAGGCCTATGTGAGACACAGGCCTATGTGTTTGGTTGCCAGGCTAGGAGAAGGTTGTCATTATGCAATAGTCCATTATCCATGTTTCCTCCAGAGGCTTATGGGAGGGTATGTACGGGGACTTGCTGTTGCCTCTCATCCCTATTTGGGAATATCACCAAGACAACCAAGGATCCGGAGCATAACATCTGGGGTCTAGATGTACACAGAAGTCCTTAATCAAATCACTTGACAAGATGAGGATGCTGACTTGATACTTCAGGGACCCCACTTGCGCCACAAATCATGTCATTGATTAGATATTCAAAAGGTTTGAATATTACCATTACAGATGGGGTTCCTTAACAGATAGCGACCCTACGTTACATGTGCCAGAATTCCATATCAAATGTGTTTGTCTTCTATGTTCGCTGCACTGAACCCAGATACCACACTGATCCCAGGTCCAATACCAGATACCACACTGACCCCAGGTCCAATACCAGATACCACACTGATCCCAGGTCCAATACTAGATACCACACTGATCCCAGGTCCAATACCAGATACCACACTGATCCCAGGTCCAATACTAGATACCACACTGATCCCAGGTCCAATACTAGATACCACACTGATCCCAGGTCCAATACTAGATACCACACTGATCCCAGGTCCAATACTAGATACCACACTGATCCCAGGTCCAATACTAGATACCACACTGATCCCAGGTCCAATACCAGATACCACACTGACCCCAGGTCCAATACCAGATACCACACTGATCCCAGGTCCAATACTAGATACCACACTGACCCCAGGTCCAATACCAGATACCACACTGATCCCAGGTCCAATACTAGATACCACACTGATCCCAGGTCCAATACTAGATACCACACTGACCCCAGGTCCAATACTAGATACCACACTGACCCCAGGTCCAATACTAGATACCACACTGATCCCAGGTCCAATACCAGATACCACACTGATCCCAGGTCCAATACCAGATACCACACTGATCCCAGGTCCAATACTAGATACCACACTGATCCCAGGTCCAATACTAGATACCACACTGATCCCAGGTCCAATACTAGATACCACACTGATCCCAGGTCCAATACTAGATACCACACTGATCCCAGGTCCAATACTAGATACCACACTGATCCCAGGTCCAATACTAGATACCACACTGATCCCAGGTCCAATACTAGATACCACACTGATCCCAGGTCCAATACTAGATACCACACTGATCCCAGGTCCAATACTAGATACCACACTGATCCCAGGTCCAATACCAGATACCACACTGATCCCAGGTCCAATACTAGATACCACACTGATCCCAGGTCCAATACTAGATACCACACTGATCCCAGGTCCAATACTAGATACCACACTGATCCCAGGTCCAATACTAGATACCACACTGATCCCAGGTCCAATACTAGATACCACACTGATCCCAGGTCCAATACTAGATACCACACTGATCCCAGGTCCAATACTAGATACCACACTGATCCCAGGTCCAATACCAGATACCACACTGATCCCAGGTCCAATACTAGATACCACACTGATCCCAGGTCCAATACTAGATACCACACTGATCCCAGGTCCAATACTAGATACCACACTGATCCCAGGTCCAATACTAGATACCACACTGATCCCAGGTCCAATACTAGATACCACACTGATCCCAGGTCCAATACCAGATACCACACTGATCCCAGGTCCAATACTAGATACCACACTGATCCCAGGTCCAATACTAGATACCACACTGATCCCAGGTCCAATACCAGATACCACACTGATCCCAGGTCCAATACTAGATACCACACTGATCCCAGGTCCAATACTAGATACCACACTGATCCCAGGTCCAATACCAGATACCACACTGATCCCAGGTCCAATACTAGATACCACACTGATCCCAGGTCCAATACTAGATACCACACTGATCCCAGGTCCAATACTAGATACCACACTGATCCCAGGTCCAATACTAGATACCACACTGATCCCAGGTCCAATACTAGATACCACACTGATCCCAGGTCCAATACTAGATACCACACTGATCCCAGGTCCAATACTAGATACCACACTGATCCCAGGTCCAATACTAGATACCACACTGATCCCAGGTCCAATACTAGATACCACACTGATCCCAGGTCCAATACTAGATACCACACTGATCCCAGGTCCAATACTAGATACCACACTGATCCCAGGTCCAATACTAGATACCACACTGATCCCAGGTCCAATACTAGATACCACACTGATCCCAGGTCCAATACTAGATACCACACTGATCCCAGGTCCAATACTAGATACCACACTGATCCCAGGTCCAATACTAGATACCACACTGATCCCAGGTCCAATACTAGATACCACACTGATCCCAGGTCCAATACTAGATACCACACTGATCCCAGGTCCAATACCAGATACCACACTGATCCCAGGTCCAATACTAGATACCACACTGATCCCAGGTCCAATACTAGATACCACACTGATCCCAGGTCCAATACTAGATACCACACTGATCCCAGGTCCAATACTAGATACCACACTGATCCCAGGTCCAATACTAGATACCACACTGATCCCAGGTCCAATACTAGATACCACACTGATCCCAGGTCCAATACTAGATACCACACTGATCCCAGGTCCAATACCAGATACCACACTGATCCCAGGTCCAATACTAGATACCACACTGATCCCAGGTCCAATACTAGATACCACACTGATCCCAGGTCCAATACTAGATACCACACTGATCCCAGGTCCAATACTAGATACCACACTGATCCCAGGTCCAATACTAGATACCACACTGATCCCAGGTCCAATACCAGATACCACACTGATCCCAGGTCCAATACTAGATACCACACTGATCCCAGGTCCAATACTAGATACCACACTGATCCCAGGTCCAATACTAGATACCACACTGATCCCAGGTCCAATACTAGATACCACACTGATCCCAGGTCCAATACCAGATACCACACTGATCCCAGGTCCAATACCAGATACCACACTGATCCCAGGTCCAATACTAGATACCACACTGATCCCAGGTCCAATACTAGATACCACACTGATCCCAGGTCCAATACTAGATACCACACTGATCCCAGGTCCAATACCAGATACCACACTGATCCCAGGTCCAATACTAGATACCACACTGATCCCAGGTCCAATACTAGATACCACACTGATCCCAGGTCCAATACTAGATACCACACTGATCCCAGGTCCAATACTAGATACCACACTGATCCCAGGTCCAATACTAGATACCACACTGATCCCAGGTCCAATACTAGATACCACACTGATCCCAGGTCCAATACTAGATACCACACTGATCCCAGGTCCAATACTAGATACCACACTGATCCCAGGTCCAATACTAGATACCACACTGATCCCAGGTCCAATACTAGATACCACACTGATCCCAGGTCCAATACTAGATACCACACTGATCCCAGGTCCAATACTAGATACCACACTGATCCCAGGTCCAATACCAGATACCACACTGATCCCAGGTCCAATACTAGATACCACACTGATCCCAGGTCCAATACTAGATACCACACTGATCCCAGGTCCAATACTAGATACCACACTGATCCCAGGTCCAATACTAGATACCACACTGATCCCAGGTCCAATACTAGATACCACACTGATCCCAGGTCCAATACTAGATACCACACTGATCCCAGGTCCAATACTAGATACCACACTGATCCCAGGTCCAATACTAGATACCACACTGATCCCAGGTCCAATACTAGATACCACACTGATCCCAGGTCCAATACTAGATACCACACTGATCCCAGGTCCAATACCAGATACCACACTGATCCCAGGTCCAATACCAGATACCACACTGATCCCAGGTCCAATACTAGATACCACACTGATCCCAGGTCCAATACTAGATACCACACTGATCCCAGGTCCAATACTAGATACCACACTGATCCCAGGTCCAATACCAGATACCACACTGATCCCAGGTCCAATACTAGATACCACACTGATCCCAGGTCCAATACTAGATACCACACTGATCCCAGGTCCAATACTAGATACCACACTGATCCCAGGTCCAATACTAGATACCACACTGATCCCAGGTCCAATACCAGATACCACACTGATCCCAGGTCCAATACTAGATACCACACTGATCCCAGGTCCAATACTAGATACCACACTGATCCCAGGTCCAATACTAGATACCACACTGATCCCAGGTCCAATACTAGATACCACACTGATCCCAGGTCCAATACTAGATACCACACTGATCCCAGGTCCAATACTAGATACCACACTGATCCCAGGTCCAATACTAGATACCACACTGATCCCAGGTCCAATACTAGATACCACACCACACTGATCCCAGGTCCAATACTAGATACCACACTGATCCCAGGTCCAATACTAGATACCACACTGATCCCAGGTCCAATACTAGATACCACACTGATCCCAGGTCCAATACTAGATACCACACTGATCCCAGGTCCAATACTAGATACCACACTGATCCCAGGTCCAATACTAGATACCACACTGATCCCAGGTCCAATACTAGATACCACACTGATCCCAGGTCCAATACTAGATACCACACTGATCCCAGGTCCAATACTAGATACCACACTGATCCCAGGTCCAATACTAGATACCACACTGATCCCAGGTCCAATACTAGATACCACACTGATCCCAGGTCCAATACTAGATACCACACTGATCCCAGGTCCAATACTAGATACCACACTGATCCCAGGTCCAATACTAGATACCACACTGATCCCAGGTCCAATACTAGATACCACACTGATCCCAGGTCCAATACTAGATACCACACTGATCCCAGGTCCAATACCAGATACCACACTGACCCCAGGTCCAATATCAGATACCACACTGACCCCAGGTCCAATACTAGATACCACACTGATCCCAGGTCCAATACTAGATACCACACTGATCCCAGGTCCAATACTAGATACCACACTGATCCCAGGTCCAATACCAGATACCACACTGATCCCAGGTCCAATACTAGATACCACACTGATCCCAGGTCCAATAGTAGATACCACACTGACCCCAGGTCCAATACTAGATACCACACTGATCCCAGGTCCAATACTAGATACCACACTGATCCCAGGTCCAATACCAGATACCACACTGATCCCAGGTCCAATACTAGATACCACACTGACCCCAGGTCCAATACTAGATACCACACTGACCCCAGGTCCAATACTAGATACCACACTGACCCCAGGTCCAATACTAGATACCACACTGACCCCAGGTCCAATACTAGATACCACACTGACCCCAGGTCCAATACTAGATACCACACTGAACCCAGGTCCAATACTAGATACCACACTGACCCCAGGTCCAATACTAGATACCACACTGAACCCAGGTCCAATACCAGATACCACACTGATCCCAGGTCCAATACTAGATACCACACTGATCCCAGGTCCAATACCACACTGATAGGTCCATACCAGATACCACACTGATCCCAGGTCCAATACTAGATACCACACTGATCCCAGGTCCAATACTAGATACCACACTGATCCCAGGTCCAATACCAGATACCACTCTGATCCCAGGTCCAATACTAGATACCACACTGACCCCAGGTCCAATACTAGATACCACACTGACCCCAGGTCCAATATCAGATACCACACTGACCCCAGGTCCAATACTAGATACCACACTGACCCCAGGTCCAATATCAGATACCACACTGACCCCAGGTCCAATACTAGATACCACACTGAACCCAGGTCCAATACTAGATTTACATTACATTTAGGTCAATACTAGATACCACACTGATCCAGAGCCAATACTAGATACCACACTGATCCCAGGTCCAATACTAGATACCACACTGATCCCAGGTCCATACAGATACCACATGACCCAGTGGAACAGATACCACACTGATCAGATCCAAAGGTCTTGATACCACACTGATCCCAGGTCCAATACTTACCACTGATCCCAGGTCCATTACTAGATACCACACTGATCCCAGGTCTACCGGAACACTGTGGTGATTGAGATACCACTGATCCCAGGTCCACTGATCCACCATCCCAGGTCCAGACAGATACCACAGTTTTGACTGGGCAATACTAGATACCACACTGATACCACAACTGATACCCTCAGTGGTCCAATACTAGATAGGCCAGACACTGATCCCTTGTTTGGGTGTAGGGCCTGATCCCAGAGCCTGGAGGTACCACACTGAGGTGCCAATCCCCTACCACAGCTCCGGTAATACTAGATACCACACTGATCTTGGTCCAATACTAGATACCACACTGATCCCAGGTCCAATACAGATACTGAAGCCAGTGGAGATACCACACTGATCCCAGGTCCAATACGTGAGAGAACTTGGGAAGGTTGAACACCAGACCCAGGCTACGATACCACACTGATCCCAGTATGAGTTGATAGGGGTTACTAGATAATGGCACAGGCAGGGAGCCCAGCCAATACAGATACCACACTGATCCCAGGTCCAATACAAGACGATCCCAGGAGATGACCACACTGATCCCAGGTCCAATACTAGATACCACACTGATCCTGTGGTGAATACTAGATACCACACTGATCCCAGGTCCAATACTATGTTGATCCCAGGCATGATACCACACTGATCCCAGGAACGGGACACCGCCTTGATGTTACTAGATACCACACTGAGAACGATACAGGGTGATCCAGGATCACGCCATCCCAGGTTCAATACTCTGATACCACACTGAGGACACAATGGAGTTGTCCCAACCGTGATCCCAGGCGAGATCATGGAATACTAGGCAGTCCTTCCCACTGACCCCAGGGAGGATACCACACTGAGGAGCTCCCAGGTCCAATACTGATACAGCACTGATCCCAGGTCCAATACTAGATACCACACTGATATGTCTGCCAGGTCATGCAGATATGATCCCAGGTCCAATACTAGATACCACACTGGTCATCAGAAGGGGGAAAGGGTCCAGATAGATTAATACTGATACCACACTGATCCCAGGTCCAATGCAGATACCAATGATAGGAGAGACCACACTGAGGTCAGAGCCAATACTGATACCACACTGGTGTATCCCAGGTCCAATACTAGATACAGAGCCCAGGGGGACACTGGTGAGACCCAGGTCCAATACTAGATACCACCACGCCACCTGATCCCAGGTCCAATACTAGATACCACACTGATCAGGTAGGACTAGATACCACACTGATCCCAGGTGATCCCAGGTCCAATACTAGATACCCACACTGATCCCAGGAGGATAGATACCAGATACCCAGATACCACACTGATCCCAGGTCCAATACTAGATACCACACTGAACCCAGGTCCAATACTAGATACCACACTGAACCCAGGTCCAATACTAGATACCACACTGACCCCAGGTCCAATACTAGATACCACACTGATCCCAGGTCCAATACCAGATACCACACTGATCCCAGGTCCAATACTAGATACCACACTGATCCCAGGTCCAATACTAGATACCACACTGAACCCAGTTACCACACTGATCCCAGGTCCAATACCAGATACCACACTGATCCCAGGTCCAATACCAGATACCACACTGATCCCAGGTCCAATACTAGATACCACACTGATCCCAGGTCCAATACTAGATACCACACTGATCCCAGGTCCAATACCAGATACCACACTGATCCCAGGTCCAATACCAGATACCACACTGATCCCAGGTCCAATACTAGATACCACACTGATCCCAGGTCCAATACTAGATACCACACTGATCCCAGGTCCAATACCAGATACCACACTGATCCCAGGTCCAATACCAGATACCACACTGATCCCAGGTCCAATACCAGATACCACACTGATCCCAGGTCCAATACCAGATACCACACTGATCCCAGGTCCAATACCAGATACCACACTGATCCCAGGTCCAATACCAGATACCACACTGATCCCAGGTCCAATACCAGATACCACACTGACCCCAGGTCCAATACTAGATACCACACTGACCCCAGGTCCAATACTAGATACCACACTGAACCCAGTTACCACACTGATCCCAGGTCCAATACTAGATACCACACTGATCCCAGGTCCAATACCAGATACCACACTGATCCCAGGTCCAATACTAGATACCACACTGACCCCAGGTCCAATACTAGATACCACACTGATCCCAGGTCCAATACCAGATACCACACTGATCCCAGGTCCAATACTAGATACCACACTGATCCCAGGTCCAATACCAGATACCACACTGATCCCAGGTCCAATACCAGATACCACACTGATCCCAGGTCCAATACTAGATACCACACTGATCCCAGGTCCAATACCAGATACCACACTGATCCCAGGTCCAATACCAGATACCACACTGACCCCAGGTCCAATACTAGATACCACACTGATCCCAGGTCCAATATCAGATACCACACTCAACCCAGGTCCAATACTAGATACCACACTGACCCCAGGTCCAATACTAGATACCACACTGATCCCAGGTCCAATACCAGATACCACACTGACCCCAGGTCCAATACTAGATACCACACTGAACCCAGGTCCAATATCAGATACCACACTGACCCACGTCCAATACCAGATACCACACTGACCCCAGGTCCAATACTAGATACCACACTGATCCCAGGTCCAATATCAGATACCACAGTCAACCCAGGTCCAATATTAGATACCACACTGACCCCAGGTCCAATACTAGATACCACACTGATCCCAGGTCCAATATCAGATACCACAGTGAACCCAGGTCCAATATCAGATACCACACTGAACCCAGGTCCAATATCAGATACCACACTGAACCCAGGTCCAATATCAGATACCACAGTGAACCCAGGTCCAATACTAGATACCACAGTGAACCCAGGTCCAATATCAGATACCACACTGAACCCAGGTCCAATATCAGATACCACACTGACCCCAGGTCCAATACTAGATACCACACTGATCCCAGGTCCAATACCAGATACCACACTGACCCCAGGTCCAATACTAGATACCACACTGAACCCAGGTCCAATATCAGATACCACACTGGACCCACATCCAATACCAGATACCACACTGACCCCAGGTCCAATACTAGATACCACACTGATCCCAGGTCCAATATCAGATACCACAGTGAACCCAGGTCCAATATCAGATACCACACTGACCCCAGGTCCAATATTAGATACCACACTGATCCCAGGTCCAATACTAGATACCACACTGATCCCAGGTCCAATATCAGATACCACAGTGAACCCAGGTCCAATATCAGATACCACACTGACCCCAGGTCCAATATCAGATACCACACTGATCCCAGGTCCAATACCAGATACCACACTGACCTCAGGTCCAATACTAGATACCACACTGAACCCAGGTCCAATATCAGATATCACAGTGAACCCAGGTCCAATATCAGATACCACACTGAACCCAGGTCCAATATCAGATACCACAGTGAACCCAGGTCCAATATCAGATACCAAGGAGTCCAAGACAAATAAAGTCTACAATCACAATCCAGAAGCGCTCCTCTCTCCCATTGCTTTCTGTCTCTTTTTCTCTTTCTGCTAATCTGTATCTCTGTTTCTTCAGTTCTGCTCTGTTTCTCTCTCACTCTGCTGCCAAAGTAACTGCTATCTGTTTCTGTCCCCTTCCGCTCCTCGTCCTCCCAGCATCGCTGTGGCTGTGGTGGCTGGCACTGTTGTGACACAGCCTCCTCCTAGCGATTCAGTTGCACCTCCGCCAGAGCCCGATACTGTTGTGACACAGGCCACCGAGAAGCCTGAATCCCCCACAAGGAAAGTAATGGCACCCGTCCCCAGTCTACCCTCCACTGGCACCACCCCACCCCGCTCTCCCCCACTAGGCCCCTGTATCTTGTTGCCTGCATGCAATGGTGGCCTGAAATTAATATACTTGAGCACACGATTGTAAATATTGATAAGTATAATACAAAATTAATGCCATATCATCACCTTCAGGGCAAATAGAACCACACAGTGGAGACGTTATCACAAGAACACACTGTTAGAATTAACAGAACGTTTCTGATTGCGCTTTTATATCTGATACAAATAAAACCAATATTTTTTTTTTACCCCTTCAAGCTGATGAAGCACAATCAGATAAGATGTGCTGAACACCTTCATCTAAAACGAGAAGACTAAAGAAGATAAAACACATTTCATTCAAATATCTTTAAGATAAGACTTTCTCAAGTTTATGGGGATCGTAAATGTTCAGAACCAAACATATTCTAGTCCTGATCCATTGTCTTGGGGGGAAAGGGAAAAAAAACTTGAAAATGTAATATATTAGAATATTAGAGAATAAAATCTATATTTTTTTTTATAATTATGATACACGTCTTCGTGATACATGTGCCAAATGTTACTACTCTGTTAGAGTTGTCAGTCGTAATAAACCATTTTAACAGTGCTCTATCTGACTGGATATCCTTCTCTACCTCTGCATCTCTCTTTCCTCTCCTCATGTCTGGCTGTTTGCATGGATGTCTGTCTAATACCGTTCTCTACTGTTCCGTACAGTGTGCATGGCAACGTTCTGTCCTGTTGTCTTTGTCGTCATGGTGATAAGCATGAGATTCTAAATGGAATGATACTGTGTGTTAAATATCTATTAATTTAGTTCTGTATTTCTTTCAAGTCTGTTGTCAAGCTTGTCATGAAAAATATCATTGTCTCACCACAAAGTAATTGGATAAATTATATTTTTAAATGTTGACCTGTGTAAATGCTGACGACAACTGATTTCTTTTGCTGAAGTGAAAAACAAGTGAATGCGTATGAGAGGAGTGTGTATTGTATGGACAAGTGGAATCATCATGAAGAGATCCATAGTCATAAATAAATGACTGTGCTTATTAATGAATGTCAGAGAGGGTTTAAATGGGTAGTACAGTATTTCGCTGGGTTTAAATGGGTAGTACAGTATTTCGCTGGGTTTAAATGGGTAGTACAGTATTTCGCTGGGTTTAAATGGGTAGTACAGTATTTCGCTGGGTTTAAATGGGTAGTACAGTATTTCGCTGGGTTTAAAGGTGGAGTCCAGTATTTTGCTGGGTTTAAATGGGTAGTATAGTATTTCGCTGGGTTTAAATGGGTAGTACAGTATTTCGCTGGGTTTAAATGGGTAGTACAGTATTTCGCTGGGTTTAAATGGGTAGTACAGTATTTCGCTGGGTTTAAATGGGTAGTACAGTATTTCGCTGGGTTTAAAGGTGGAGTCCAGTATTTAGATGGGTTTAACCCTTGTGTGGTGTTCGGGTCTGTTGGACCCAATTTCAATGTTTACTAAAAGACAAATAATACAATGAATTATTTTTTCAACCTGAGACTCATTGGCCTTGGCTCATTTTCTGTGAAGAACATGCAAAAGAACACATTTTCATTGTGTGCACACTGTGCACCCCCTACACATTTATATCACATTAATCAGTGTGGCAAAACTACCTCTGCTCAGAGGGCCTTAGAAATCATTTTCGCAGAGAGAGAAGCTAGTGTGTAAGGAACTTCTTCCACTTTGGAAGATGGAGAATTTTCTGAATATGAGGATCATGTCTCTGTCAATTCGGAGTCTGACAGTGAGTTGGAAGAAGAGGATGAGATTGACCCTCAACCAGCCCCAGGACACGCCCGTCAGCAGCCAGGACCAGCCAATCAGCAGCCAGCTAATCAGCAGCCTGCAGGAGGAGAAATATGGATGGCAAAACATTGTGGAATTGAATGGCCTTCTTGCCAAAGGAATGAGCCACCCTGCAAGGCTGCCAATGTAATAAGGATGCAACCAGGGCCAACTAGGATGGTGGTTACTCATGAGCAGGACATGAAGTCTTTAGAACAGCTCATCCCAGACACCATCCAGAAAAATAATTCTGGACTGCACTAATTTGGAGGCAAGGCGTGTTTTCCGAGAGAGTTGGAATTAGATGGACCAAACTCATTTACAAGCGTTTCTATTCTCGCTGGTGTTTTCAGATCCAATGGGGAATCCACAGAATCCCTGTGGGATGCAGAAACTGGCAGAGAACATTTCTGTGCATCCAACGTCTCTGGAAAACGCCCGGGATTATCCACTTCGATAACCGAGACACCGGACCAGCTCGGCGGCAGAGAGACAAGCTAGCTGTAATCAGATCAGTGCAGAGAGACGAGCTAGCTGCTATCAGATCAGTGCAGAGAGACAAGCTAGCTGTAATCAGATCAGTGCAGAGAGACAAGCTAGCTGTAATCAGATCAGTGCAGAGAGACGAGCTAGCTGCTATTAGGTCAGTGCAGAGAGACAAGCTAGCTGCTATTAGGTCAGTGCAGAGAGACAAGCTAGCTGCTATTAGGTCAGTGCAGAGAGACGAGCTAGCTGCTATTAGGTCAGTGCAGAGAGACGAGCTAGCTGCTATCAGATCAGTGCAGAGAGACAAGCTAGCTGTAATCAGATCAGTGCAGAGAGACGAGCTAGCTGCTATTAGGTCAGTGCAGAGAGACAAGCTAGCTGCTATTAGGTCAGTGCAGAGAGACAAGCTAGCTGCTATCAGGTCAGTGCAGAGAGACAAGCTAGCTGCTATCAGGTCAGTGCAGAGAGACAAGCTAGCTGCTATCAGGTCAGTGCAGAGAGACAAGCTAGCTGCTATCAGGTCAGTGTTGGACAAGTGGGTGGACCGCCTTCCCGTTTTACAACCCTGGACCCAACGTTACTGTTGATGAGCAGCTTATGCCATTTCGTGGCCACTGCCCCTTCAGGCAGCACATACTGTCTAAACCTGGAAAATATGGAATGAAGATCTGGGCGGCCTGTGATGCTGCTTCACCATACGAAAAACAAGCCAGAGCTCACACCTCAGCTGCTGAATACATAGAACAGGCCTATCAATTCCTCTTTGTGGCCACGGCCGACACGTTCCTAGTGTCCTACGTACCAAAGCAAGGGATCAATGTGGTACCCTTGAGTACGCTGCATAGGGATGGGAGAAGCTGTGGCCAGGAACATCAGAAAACAGAAATCATAATGGATTACAATGCCACAATAGGATGGGTGGACAATTTAGACAAGCTGGTGACTGGCTACAGCTGCAAAAGAAGAACACTTCGCTGGCCACTTCTGATATTCTTCAACATCTTGGACATCTCGGTGTACAACGCGTTTGTCATCTGGATGGCGTTGAACCCAGATTGGAACTGAGGGAAGCTCCAGAGGAGACTGCTCTTTCTAGAGGAGCTGGGCAAGGCATTGGTAAGACCTCAAATCCAGAGGAGACTGCTCTTTCTCGAGGAGCTGGGCAAGGCATTGGTAAGGCCTCAAATCCAGAGGAGACTGCTCTTTCTCGAGGAGCTGGGCAAGGCATTGGTAAGACCTCAAATCCAGAGGAGGCAACATATTCCAAGGACACCAGCTCCTGCAACCGTCGTGAGGAGGATTCTGGTGACCCATCTGCCCGATCCACAGAACCAACAACTCCAATACAGGAAGTAAGTCTGAGTGATGTTGTTGTTGCGTGTGTGTGTTGACTCTCCTACCTTGGCCTGCTGTAACTATACATTTGTATTTTATTTAATTTCACCTTTACTTAACCAGGTAGGCCAGTTGAGAACAAGTTCTCATTTACAACTGCGATCTGGCCAAGATAAAGCAAAGCAGTGCGACAAAAACAACAACACAGAGTTACACATGGAATAAATAAATGTACAGTCAATAACACAATAGAAAAACTATATACAGTGTGTGCAAATGTAGTAAGGAGGTAAGGCAATAAATAGACCATAGTGGCGAAGTAATTACAATTTAGCAAATTAACACTGGAGTGAATAGATGTGCAGATGAGGAAGTAATGTGCAACTATATATGTGAGTGAGATGTTGCTAAATTCCTGAACTAAGTATTTTCATCCTTCTAGATCACAGCCGGGAGCAACAAGAAGAAGAATGATGGACCCAGGAAGGACAGGAAGACACCGTACACTGTGATGCTGTGATGTGTGTGGACCCAAGAAGGACAGGAAGACACCGTACACTGTGATGCTGTGATGTGTGTGGACCCAAGAAGGACAGCAAGACATGGTACACTGTGATGCTGTGATGTGTGTGGACCCAAGAAGGACAGCAAGACATGGTACACTGTGATGCTGTGATGTGTGTGGACCCAGGAAGGACAGGAAGACATGGTACACTGTGATGCTGTGATGTGCGTGGACCCAAGAAGGACAGCAAGACATGGTACACTGTGATGCTGTGATGCATGATGGACCCAAGAAGGCCAGGAAGACACGGTACACTGTGATGCTGTGATGTGTGTGGACCCAGGAAGGCCAGGAAGACATGGTACACTGTGATGCTGTGATGTGTGTGGACCCAAGAAGGACAAGAAGACATGGTACACTGTGATGCTGTGATGTGTGTGGACCCAGGAAGGACAGGAAGACAGGGTACACTGTGATGCTGTGATGTGTGTGGACCCAGGAAGGACAGGAAGACAGGGTACACTGTGATGCTGTGATGTGTGTGGACCCAGGAAGGACAGGAAGACATGGTACACTGTGATGCTGTGATGTGTGTGGACCCAGGAAGGACAGGAAGACATGGTACACTGTGATGCTGTGATGTGTGTGGACCCAGGAAGGACAGGAAGACACCGTACACTGTGATGCTGTGATGTGTGTGGACCCAGGAAGGACAGGAAGACATGGTACACTGTGATGCATGATGGACCCAGGAAGGACAGGAAGACATGGTACACTGTGATGCATGATGGACCCAGGAAGGACAGGAAGACATGGTACACTGTGATGCATGATGGACCCAGGAAGGACAGGAAGACATGGTACACTGTGATGCATGATGGACCCAGGAAGGACAGGAAGACATGGTACACTGTGATGCATGATGGACCCAGGAAGGACAGGAAGACATGGTACACTGCCTCAAGAGGAAGAAATACATTTGCAAGACACACACAGTTAAACACTGTCCCTCATGTGGTGTGTAGACTGGCCTTAATTTGTGTTCATTGAGGCTCCTATATAATTTACATAAAATACTGTATGTAACATGTGTCCTTCCAATTTGTTCAGTTCAAAGCAATAAACATCAATAGTGATGAAAACTTTGTTTCATTAATATTTGTTCAAGATAAACATGATTTTTTTCCACCCGTGTCTTGATTATAATTGATTTTTGTTCACAAAAATCAAATTTTCTTAAAATAAAAAAGAATAGTGCTTTTATTGATAAATGTGATCTAGAAGGTATATGGCAAATATTAAGTATGTTGTCTATATTACTTGTAATACATTTAAGTCAACATCTAGGTATTAAGCATTTTTACATAAATTGTTATGGCAGTATTGTTTTAAAAACCCAATAATGTTGTGAACATTGGGTGAATAATAAAAACATGAACACCACACAAGGGTTAAAGGGGTAGTCTGGTATTTAGCTTGGTTTAAAGGGGTAGTCTGGTATTTAGCTTGGTTTAAAGGGGTAGTCCGGTATTTAGCTTGGTTTAAAGGGGTAGTCTGGTATTTAGCTTGGTTTAAAGGGGTAGTCTGGTATTTAGCTTGGTTTAAAGGGGTAGTCTAGTATTTAGCTTGGTTTAAAGGGGTAGTCTGGTATTTAGCTTGGTTTAAAGGGGTAGTCTAGTATTTAGCTTGGTTTAAAGGGGTAGTATGGTATTTAGCTTGGTTTAAAGGGGTAGTCTAGTATTTAGCTTGGTTTAAAGGAGTAGTCTAGTATTTAGCTTGGTTTAAAGGGGTAGTCTAGTATTTAGCTTGGTTTAAAGGGGTAGTCTAGTATTTAGCTTGGTTTAAAGGGGTAGTCTGGTATTTAGCTTGGTTTAAAGGGGTAGTCTAGTATTTAGCTTGGTTTAAAGGGGTAGTCTGGTATTTAGCTTGGTTTAAAGGGGTAGTCTGGTATTTAGCTTGGTTTAAAGGGGTAGTCTGGTATTTAGCTTGGTTTAAAGGGGTCGTCTGGTATTTAGCTTGGTTTAAAGGGGTAGTCTAGTATTTAGCTTGGTTTAAAGGGGTAGTCTAGTATTTAGCTTGGTTTAAAGGGGTAGTTTAGTATTTAGCTTGGTTTAAAGGGGTAGTCGGGTATTTAACTTGGTTTAAAGGGGTAGTCTAGTATTTAGCTTGGTTTAAAGGGGTAGTCTGGTATTTAGCTTGGTTTAAAGGGGTAGTCTAGTATTTAGCTTGGTTTAAAGGGGTAGTCTGGTATTTAGCTTGGTTTAAAGGGGTAGTCTGGTATTTAGCTTGGTTTAAAGGGGTAGTCTGGTATTTAGCTTGGTTTAAAGGGGTAGTCTGGTATTTAGCTTGGTTTAAAGGGGTAGTCTAGTATTTAGCTTCTTTTTTATTTTATTTTTATTTTTTACCTTTATTTAACCAGGCAAGTCAGTTAAGAACATATTCTTATTTTCAATGACGGCCTGGGAACAGTGGGTTAACTGCCTGTTCAGGGGCAGAACGACAGATTTGTACCTTGTCAGCTCGGGGGTTTAAACTCGCAACCTTCCGGTTACTAGTCCAACGCTCTAACCACTAGGCTATGCAGCCACCCCAAAGGGGTAGTCCGGTATTTAGCTTGGTTTAAAGGGGTAGTCCGGTATTTAGCTTGCTTTAAAGGGGTAGTCCGGTATTTAGCTTGGTTTAAAGGGGTAGTCCGGTATATAGCTTGTTTTGAAGGGGTAGTCCGGTATTTAGCTTGGTTTAAAGGGGTAGTCCGGTATTTAGCTTGTTTTAAAGGGGTAGTCCGGTATTTAGCTTGGTTTAAAGGGGTAGTCCGGTATTTAGCTTGGTTTAAATGGGTAGTCCGGTATTTAGCTTGGTTTAAAGGGGTAGTCCGGTATTTAGCCTAATTGTTCCAATCTTATTGTTGCTAACCATGCTAATGAGAACTGAGCACTGGATAACATGTACAGTATGTGTGCTCCCCTTACATGACTATATACAGGGAGTAGCAACATTTAGTTTTTTTAAATCAATGCAGGTTGTCTAGTTATCCATTTTATCAGTTATTTAGCATTCCTGTTTAGCAGTCTTATGGATAAATGGGGGAGGAAGCTATTCAGGGTCTTATTGGTTTCAGACTTCGTGCAGTAGCAGAGAGAACAGTCAATGGCCTGGATGGCTGGAGTCTTTGAACATTTGAACAGCCTTCTGGTATAGATGTCCTGGATGCCAGGGAGCTCTTCCCCAATACTGTACTCACCACCCTCTGAAGAGGCAGCTCTAGCCTTTAGCTCAGTGTGGATGTTGCCTGTAATCCATGGGTTCTGGTTGGGATATGTACGCACGTACACTGTAGGGACGACTCCTCAACGTTATCGGATGAATCACGGAACATATTCCAGTCTATGATAGCGAAACAGTCCGGTAGCTTCATCAGACCACTTCTGTTTTGAGCACATCACTGGAACTTCCTGTTTGAATTTTTGGCTAGCAAACAAAATTATTCCAGCCACAATACCTCTTATGCCAATTGGCCTGGACCCTTTGTAGACATGGAACTCCGCCAATCCATCACGACTGGTCTGCCGACATAATTCCGTCCGATGTGCCCTCAACCAGCCTTTGTCGGACGTCGGTGAAGACGCTTCTGCTAGCCCCGGCCTGCTAACTTTATGAACACTGTGTCTCCCACTTGCCTAGCATAGTAACAACTACCCAACGGCTTCCCTGTTTCATCTATTGCTGTTCACTGGACCCTATGATCACTTGGCTACATAGCTGATGGCTGCTGGACTGTTCATTAATCACGGTACTCCATTTAGTTTATTTTGCTTATCTGTCAAACCCAGCCTTGAACTCAGGCTCTGTGTGTAGTTAACTGACCCTCTCTGCCCATTCATTGCCATTTTACCTGTTGTTGTTGTCTTAGCTGATTAGCTGTTGTTGTCTAACCCGTAACCTGTCTTAGCTAGCTCTCCCAATCAACACCTGTGATTGCTATATGCTTCACTTTATGTCTCTCTCTAATGTCAATATGCCTTGTATTCTGCTGTTTAGGTTTGTTATCATCATTTTATGTTACTGCGGAGCCCCTACTCCCACCGTAAATACTGCCTTCAGATATGCAATCTCTCTTATTGTCACTCAATGCCTAGGTTTACCTCCACTGTACCTGCACTCTACCATACCCCTGTCTGTACATTATTCCCTGAATCTATCCTACAACGCCCAGAAATCTGCTCCTTTTATTCTCTGTCCCCAATGCACTAGACGACCACTGTTCCTCAGGGGATGTAGAGGTTAACCCAGGCCCTGTGTGTCCCCAGGCGCTCTCATTTTTTGACTTCTGTAACCGTAAAAGCCTTGGTTTCATGCATGT
>NW_026278150.1:90000-117500 GCF_023373465.1 Oncorhynchus keta | reverse complement strand
CATGCAATAATTTCTAAGATTTTACTGAGTTACAGTTCATATGAGGAAATCAGTCAATTGAAATGAATTCATCAGGCCCTTATCTCACGTTTTCACATGACTGAGAATGCAGATGTGCATCTGCTATTCACAGATACCTACGGTACTCTGTTCACAACGATAACATCAGCAAGCCACTCGCCCACACGACGCCGTACACATGGTCTGTGCTTGTGAGGCCGGCTAGATGTACTGCTAAATACTCTAAAATGATATTGAAGGTGGCTTATGGTAGAAAATGAACATATTCAGTTGACATTCCTGCAGTCAGCCAATTGTCTTCCTTAATGAGGATCTGACCCTTTTTTTTCCCATTTTCACCTTAAATGACATACCCAAATCTAACTGCCTGTAGCTCAGGACTTGAAGCAAGGATATGCATATTCTTGATACATTTTGAAAGGAAACACTTTGAAGTTTGTGGAAATGAGAAATTGATGTCGGAGAATATAACACATTAGATTTGGAACAAGATCATACAAAGACAAAATCTTTGAAATGCAAGAGAAAGGCCGTAATGTATTATTCCAGCCCAGACACAATTTAGATTTTGGCCACTAGATGGCAGCAGTGTATGTGCAACGTTTTAGACTAATCCAGTGAACCATTGCATGTCTGTTCAAAATGTTGTATCAAGACTGCCCAAATGTGTCTAATTGGTTTATTAATACATTTTCAAGTGCATAACTGTGCACTCTCCTCAAACAATAGCATGGTGTTATTTCACTGTAATAGCTACTGTAAATTGGTCAGTGCAGTCAGATTAACAACAATTGAAGCTTTCTGCAAATATCAGATATGTCTATATCCTGGGAAATGTTTGTGTTACCTACAAAGCCACTCGCTTTGCTTACCACATTAGCCTACGTTAGCTCAACTGTCCCGCGGGGAGGGGGGGCGACATCTGTGGCATTGTATTTTCTAGCAAAACTGCACATTTTAGAGTGGCCTTTAATTGTCCACGGCGCCAGGTGCACCTGTGTAATGATCATGCTGTTTAATCAGCTTCTTGATATGCCACACCTGTCAGGTGGCTGGATTATCTCGGCAAATGAGAAATGCTCACTAACAGGGATGTAAACGGTTTTGTGCACAACATTTGAGAAACAAAAATGTTTTTAGGTTATTATGGAAAATGTCTGGGATCTTATGAGAAACCTGGGACCAACACTTTACAGGTTTACGTGTTTATCTTTTTGTTCATTGTATATAACCACGTCTATAGCTAAATAACCATGTCTATAACTATATAACCACGTCTATAGCTAAATAACCATGTCTATAACTATATAACCACGTCTATAACTATATAACCATGTCTATAACTATATAACCATGTCTATAACTATATAACCATGTCTATAACTATATAACCATGTCTATAACTATATAACCACGTCTATAGCTAAATAACCATGTCTATAACTATATAACCATGTCTATAACTATATAACCATGTCTATAACTATATAACCATATCTATAACTATATAACCATGTCTATAACTATATAACCATGTCTATAACTATATAACCATGTCTATAACAATATAACCATGTCTATAACTATATAACCATGTCTATAACAATATAACCATGTCTATAACTATATAACCATGTCTATAACTATATAACCATATCTATAACTATATAACCATGTCTATAACTATATAACCATGTCTATAACTATATAACCATGTCTATAACTATATAACCATATCTATAACTATATAACCATGTCTATAACAATATAACCATGTCTATAACTATATAACCATGTCTATAACTATATAACCATGTCTATAACAATATAACCATGTCTATAACTATATAACCATGTCTATAACTATATAACCATGTCTATAACAATATAACCATGTCTATAACTATATAACCATGTCTATAACAATATAACCATGTCTATAACTATATAACCATGTCTATAACTATATAACCATATATATAACTATATAACCATGTCTATAACTATATAACCATGTCTATAACTATATAACCATGTCTATAACTATATAACCATGTCTATAACTATATAACCATGTCTATAACTATATAACCATGTCTATAACTATATAACCATGTCTATAACTATATAACCATGTCTATAACTATATAACCATGTCTATAACAATATAACCATGTCTATAACTATATAACCACGTCTATAGCTAAATAACCATGTCTATAACTATATAACCATGTCTATAACTATATAACCACGTCTATAACTATATAACCATGTCTATAACTATATAACCATGTCTATAACTATATAACCATGTCTATAACTATATAACCATGTCTATAACTATATAACCACGTCTATAGCTAAATAACCATGTCTATAACTATATAACCACGTCTATAGCTAAATAACCATGTCTATAACTATATAACCACGTCTATAGCTAAATAACCATGTCTATAACTATATAACCACGTCTATAGCTAAATAACCATGTCTATAACTATATAACCATGTCTATAACTATATAACCATGTCTATAACTATATAACCATGTCTATAACTATATAACCATATTTATAACTATATAACTATATAACCATGTCTATAACTATATAACCATGTCTATAACTATATAACCATATTTATAACTATATAACTATATAACCATGTCTATAACTATATAACCACGTCTATAGCTAAATAACCATGTCTATAACTATATAACCATGTCTATAACTATATAACCATGTCTATAACTATATAACCATGTCTATAACAATATAACCATATTTATAACTATATAACTATATAACCATGTCTATAACTATATAACCACGTCTATAGCTAAATAACCATGTCTATAACTATATAACCATGTCTATAACTATATAACCATATAACCATGTCTATAACTATATAACCATGTCTATAACTATATAACCATGTCTATAACAATATAACCATATTTATAACTATATAACTATATAACCATGTCTATAACTATATAACCACGTCTATAGCTAAATAACCATGTCTATAACTATATAACCATGTCTATAACAATATAACCATATATATAACCATATAACCACGTCTATAGCTAAATAACCATGTCTATAACAATATAACCATGTCTATAACTATATAACCATATTTATAACTATATAACTATATAACCATGTCTATAACTATATAACCATGTCTATGACTATATAACCATGTCTATAACTATATAACCATGTCTATAACAATATAACCATATTTATAACTATATAACTATATAACCATGTCTATAACTATATAACCATGTTTATAACTATATAACCATATATATAACTATATAACCATGTCTATAACTATATAACCATGTCTATAACTATATAACTATGTCTATAAAAATATAACCATGTCTATAACTATATAACCATGTCTATAACTATATAACCATATATATAACTATATAACCATGTCTATAACTATATAACCATATATATAACTATATAACCATGTCTATAACTATATAACCATGTCTATAACTATATAACCATGTCTATAACTATATAACCATATTTATAACTATATAACTATATAACCATGTCTATAACTATATAACCATGTCTATAACTATATAACCATGTCTATAACTATATAACCATGTCTATAACAATATAACCATATATATAACCATATAACCACGTCTATAGCTAAATAACCATGTCTATAACTATATAACCATGTCTATAACTATATAACCATGTCTATAACAATATAACCATATATATAACCATATAACCACGTCTATAGCTAAATAACCATGTCTATAACAATATAACCATGTCTATAACTATATAACCATATATATAACTATATAACCATGTCTATAACTATATAACCATGTCTATAACTATATAACCATGTCTATAACTATATAACTATATTTATCCATGTCTATAACTATATAACCATATATATAACTATATAACCATGTCTATAACTATATAACCATATATATAACTATATAACCATGTCTATGACTATATAACCATATTTATAATTATATAACTATATAACCATGTCTATAACTATATAACCATGTTTATAACTATATAACCATATTTATAACTATATAACCATGTCTATAACTATATAACCATGTCTATAACTATATAACCATGTCTAAACTATATAACTATATAACCATGTCTATAACTATATAACCATGTCTATAACAATATAACTATATAACAATGTCTATAACTATATAACATTTACATTTAAGTCATTTAGCAGACGCTCTTATCCAGAGCGACTTACAAATTGGTGCATACACCTTATGACAACCAGTGGAACAGCCACTTGCATCTAAATCTTGTTGGGGGAGAAGGGGGGTGAGAAGGATTACTTACCCTTACTTACCCTATCCTAGGTATTCCTTGAAGAGGTGGGGTTTCAGGTGTCTCCGGAAGGTGGTGATTGACTCCGCTGTCCTGGCGTCGTGAGGGAGTTTGTTCCACCATTGGGGGCCAGAGCAGCGAACAGTTTTGACTGGGCTGAGCGGGAACTGTACTTCCTCAGTGGTAGGGAGGCGAGCAGGCCAGAGGTGGATGAACGCAGTGCCCTTGTTTGGGTGTAGGGCCTGATCAGAGCCTGGAGGTACTGAGGTGCCGTTCCCCTCACAGCTCCGTGGCGAGCACCATGGTCTTGTAGCGGATGCGAGCTTCAACTGGAAGCCAGTGGAGAGAGCGGAGGAGCGGGGTGACGTGAGAGAACTTGGGAAGGTTGAACACCAGACGGGCTGCGGCGTTCTGGATGAGTTGTAGGGGTTTAATGGCACAGGCAGGAGCCCAGCCAACAGCGAGTTGCAGTAATCAAGACGGGAGATGACGAGTGCCTGGATTAGGACCTGCGCCGCTTCCTGTGTGAGGCAGGGTCGTACTCTGCGGATGTTGTAGAGCATGAACCTACAGGAACGGGACACCGCCTTGATGTTAGTTGAGAACGTCAGGGTGTTGTCCAGGATCACCCCAAGGTTCTTAGCGCTCTGGGAGGAGGACACAATGGAGTTGTCAACCGTGATGGCGAGATCATGGAACGGGCAGTCCTTCCCGGGAGGAAGAGGAGCTCCGTCTTGCTGAGGTTCAGCTTGAGGTGGTGATCCGTCATCCACACTGATATGTCTGCCAGACATGCAGAGATGCGATTCGCCACCTGGTCATCAGAAGGGGGGGAAAGGAGAAGATTAATTGTGTGTCGTCTGCATAGCAATGATAGGAGAGACCATGTGAGGTTATGACAGAGCCAAGTGACTTGGTGTATAGCGAGAATAAGAGGGGCCTAGAACAGAGCCCTGGGGACACCAGTGGTGAGAGCGCGTGGTGAGGAGACAGATTCTCGCCACGCCACCTGGTAGGAGCGACCTGTCAGGTAGGACGCAATCCAAGCGTGGGCCGCGCCGGAGATGCCCAACTCGGAGAGGGTGGAGAGGAGGATCTGATGGTTCACAGTATCGAAGGCAGCCGATAGGTCTAGAAGGATGAGAGCAGAGGAGAGAGAGTTAGCTTTAGCAGTGCGGAGCGCCTCCGTGATACAGAGAAGAGCAGTCTCAGTTGAATGACTAGTCTTGAAACCTGACTGATTTGGATCAAGAAGGTCATTCTGAGAGAGATAGCGGTAGAGCTGGCCAAGGACGGCACGCTCAAGAGTTTTGGAGAGAAAAGAGAGAAGGGATACTGGTCTGTAGTTGTTGACATCGGAGGGATCGAGTGTAGGTTTTTCAGAAGGGGTGCAACTCTCGCTCTCTTGAAGACGGGAGGGACGTAGCCAGCGGTCAGGGATGAGTTGATGAGCGAGGTGAGGTAAGGGAGAAGGTCTCCGGAAATGGTCTGGAGAAGAGAGGAGGGGATAGGGTCAAGCGGGCAGGTTGTTGGGCGGCCGGCCGTCACAAGACGCGAGATTTCATCTGGAGAGAGAGGGGAGAAAGAGGTCAGAGCATAGGGTAGGGCAGTGTGAGCAGAACCAGCGGTGTCGTTTGACTTAGCAACGAGGATCGGATGTCATCGACCTTCTTTTCAAAATGGTTGACGAAGTCATCTGCAGAGAGGAGGAGGGAGGTGGGGGGCGGAGGATTCAGGAGGGAGGAGAAGGTGGCAAAGAGCTTCCTAGGGTTAGAGGCAGATGCTTGGAATTTAGAATGGTAGAAAGTGGCTTTAGCAGCAGAGACAGAGGAGGAAAATGTAGAGAGGAGGGAGTGAAAGGATGCCAGGTCCGCAGGGGAGGCGAGTTTTCCTCCATTTCCGCTCGGCTGCCCGGAGCCCTGTTCTGTGAGCTCGCAATGAGTCGTCGAGCCACGGAGCGGGAGGGGAGGACCGAGCCGGCCTGGAGGATAGGGGACATAGGGAGTCAAAGGATGCAGTAAGGGAGGAGAGGAGGGTTGAGGAGGCAGAATCAGGAGATAGGTTGGAGAAAGTTTGAGCAGAGGGAAGAGAAGATAGGATGGAAGAGGAGAGAGTAGCGGGGAGAGAGAGCGAAGGTTGGGACGGCGCGATACCATCCGAGTAGGGGCAGTGTGGGAAGTGTTGGATGAGAGCGAGAGGGAAAAGGATACAAGGTAGTGGTCGGAGACTTGGAGGGGAGTTGCGATGAGGTTAGTGGAAGAACAGCATCTAGTAAAGATGAGGTCAAGCGTATTGCCTGCCTTGTGAGTAGGGGGGAAGGTGAGAGGGTGAGGTCAAAAGAGGAGAGGAGTGGAAAGAAGGAGGCAGAGAGGAATGAGTCAAAGGTAGACGTGGGGAGGTTAAAGTCGCCCAGAACTGTGAGAGGTGAGCCGTCCTCAGGAAAGGAGCTTATCAAGGCATCAAGATCATTGATGAACTCTCCGAGGAACCTGGAGGGCGATAAATGATAAGGATGTTAAGCTTGAAAGGGCTGGTAACTGTGACAGCATGGAATTCAAAGGAGGCAATAGACAGATGGGTAAGGGGAGAAAGAGAGAAAGACCACTTGGGAGAGATGAGGATCCCGGTGCCACCACCCCGCTGACCAGAAGCTCTCGGGGTGTGCGAGAACACGTGGGCGGACGAGAGAGAGCAGTAGGAGTAGCAGTGTTATCTGTGGTGATCCATGTTTCCGTCAGTGCCAAGAAGTCAAGGGACTGGAGGGAGGCATAGGCTGAGATGAACTCTGCCTTGTTGGCCGCAGATTGGCAGTTCCAGAGGCTACCAGAGACCTGGAACTCCACGTGGGTCGTACGCGCTGGGACCACCAGGTTAGGGTGGTCGCGGCCACGCGGTGTGGAGCGTTTGTATGGTCTGTGCAGAGAGGAGAGAACAGGGATAGACAGACACATAGTTGACAGGCTACAGAAAAGGCTACGCTAATGCAAGGAAATTGGAATGACAAGCGGACTACACGTCTCGGATGTTCAGAAAGTTAAGCTTACGTAGCAAGAATCTTATTGACTAAAATGATTAAAATGATACAGTACTGCTAAAGTAGGCTAGCTGGCAGTAGCTGCGTTGTTGACACTACACTAATCAAGTCGTTCCGTTGAGTGTAATAATTTCTACAGTGCTGCTATTCGGGGCTAGCTGGCTAGCTAGCAGTGTTGTTTACGTTACGTTGAGTTAAAAGAACGACAATAGCTGGCTAGCTAACCTAGGAAATCGGTCTAGACTACACAATTATCTTTGAAACAAAGACGGCTATGTAGCTAGCTATGTAGCTAGCTACGATCAAACAAATCAAACCGTTGTACTGTAATGAAATGAAAATGTGATACTACCTGTGAATGCGACCGGGTTGTTGAGTTCTATTCAGTAGACGTTGGCTAGCTGTTAGCTGTTAGCTGTTGGCTAGCTAGCAGAGTCTCCTACGTTAAGGACGACAAATAGCTGGCTAGCGAACCTCAGTGAATTAAGATAATCACTCCAAGGCTACACACACTAAACTACACAATTATCTTGGAAACAAAGACAGCTATGTAGCTAGCTAACACTGAACTAATCAAGTCGTACAGTTGAGTGAATAGCACTACAGTGATGCTAATCTGTGTGCGTTAGCTAGCGTTGCTAGCTCCTGGGCGAATAGCAGTGAAGGCTACGTTAGGGCGACGAAATACGATAATTATGCAATTATCTCTGATACAAGGACGGCTATGTAGCTAGCTAAGAAGAATGGCTAAGATTATGTAGCTAGCTAACAGTAAACTAATCAAGTCGTACAGTTGAGTGAACAGCACTACAGTGATGCTAATCTGTGTGCGTTAGCTAGCGTTAGCTAGCTCCTGGGCGAATAGCAGTGAAGGCTACGTTAGGGCGACGAAATACGGTAATTATGCAATTATCTCTGATACAAGGACGGCTATGTAGCTAGCTAAGAAGAATTGCTAAGATTAGACAAATCAACCGTTGTACTATAATGAAATGTAATGAAAAAGTTATACAACCTGCAGAGCGAAGTGCGAATGCGACCGCTCGCTCCAACCGAACCGGTTATATATAACTATATAACCATGTCTATAACTAAATAACCATGTCTATAACTATATAACCATGTCTATAACTATATAACCATGTCTATAACAATATAACCATATATATAACCATATAACCATGTCTATAACTATATAACCATATTTATAACTATATAACCATGTCTATAACAATATAACCATATATATAACTATATAACCATGTCTATAACTATATAACCATGTCTATAACTATATAACCATATATATAACTATATAACCATGTCTATAACTATATAACCATGTCTATAACTATATAACCATATATATAACTATATAACCATGTCTATAACTATATAACCATGTCTATAACTATGAAACCATGTCTATAACTATGAAACCATGTCTATAACTATATAACCATGTCTATAACTATATAATCATATATATAACTATATAACCATGTCTATAACTATATAACCATGTCTATACCTATATAACCATATATATAACTATATAACCATGTCTATAACTATTTATCCATGTCTATAACTTTATAACCATGTCTATAACTATCTATATCTACAACCTACTATATCTACAACCTCATAACCATACTATAACCATAACCATATCTATAACTATATAACCATATATATAACTACAATATATAACCATATCTATAACTACAATATATAACCATATCTATAACTACAATATAAAATAACCATATCTATAACTACAATATATAACCATATCTATAACTACAATATATAACCATATCTATAACTACAATATATAACCTAATATATAACTACAATATATAAACATATCTATAACTACAATATATAACCATATCTATAACTACAATATATAACCTAATATATAACTACAATATATAACCATATCTATAACTACAATATATAACCATATCTATAACTCAATATATAACCTAATATATAACTACAATATATAACCATATCAATAACTACAATATATAACCATATCTACAACTACAATATATAACCATATCTATAACTACAATATATAACCTAATATATAACTACAATATATAACCATATATATATAACTACAATATATAACCTAATATATAACTACAATATATAACCATATCTATAACTACAATATATAACTACAATATATAACCTAATATATAAGTACAATATATAACCTAATATATAACTACAATATATAACCATATCTATAACTACAATATATAACCTAATATATAACTACAATATATAACCTAATATATAACTACAATATATAACCATATCTATAACTACAATATATAACCATATCTACAACTACAATATATAACCTAATATATAACTACAATATATAACCATATCTATAACTACAATGTATAACCATATCTATAACTACAATATATAACCATATCTATAACTACAATATATAACCATATCTATAACTACAATATATAACCATATCTATAACTACAATATATAACTTAATATATAACTACAATATATAACCATATCTATAACTACAATATATAACCATATCTATAACTACAATATATAACCTAATATATAACTACAATATATAACCATATCTATAACTACAATGTATAACCATATCTATAACTACAATATATAACCATATCTATAACTACAATATATAACCATATCTATAACTACAATATATAACCATATCTATAACTACAATATATAACCATATCTATAACTACAATATATAACCATATCTATAACTACAATATATAACCATATCTATAACTACAATATATAACCATATCTATAACTACAATATATAACCATATCTATAACTACAATATATAACCATATCTATAACTACAATATATAACCATATCTATAACTACAATATATAACCATATCTATAACTACAATATATAACCATATCTATAACTACAATATATAACCATATCTATAACTACAATATATAACCATATCTATAACTACAATATATAACCATATCTATAACTACAATATATAACCATATCTATAACTACAATATATAACCATATCTATAACTACAATATATAACCATATCTATAACTACAATATATAACCATATCTATAACTACAATATATAACCATATCTATAACTACAATATATAACCATATCTATAACTACAATATATAACCATATCTATAACTACAATATATAACCATATCTATAACTACAATATATAACCATATCTATAACTACAATATATAACCATATCTATAACTACAATATATAACCATATCTATAACTACAATATATAACCATATCTATAACTACAATATATAACCATATCTATAACTACAATATATAACCATATCTATAACTACAATATATAACCATATCTATAACTACAATATATAACCATATCTATAACTACAATATATAACCATATCTATAACTACAATATATAACCATATCTATAACTACAATATATAACCATATCTATAACTACAATATATAACCATATCTATAACTATAATATATAACCATATCTATAACCACAAAATATAACCATATCTATAACTACAATATATAACCATATCTATAACGATATAACCATATCTATAACTACAATATATAACCATATCTACAACTACAATATATAACCATATCTATAACTACAATATATAACCTAATATATAACTACAATATATAACCATATCTATAACTACAATATATAACCTAATATATAACTACAATATATAACCATATCTATAACTACAATATATAACCATATCTATAACTACAATATATAACCATATCTATAACTACAATATATAACCATATCTACAACTACAATATATAACCATATCTATAACTACAATATATAACCATATCTATAACTACAATATATAACCATATCTATAACTACAATATATAACCATATCTATAACTACAATATATAACCATATCTATAACTACAATATATAACCTAATATATAACTACAATATATAACCATATCTATAACTACAATATATAACCATATCTACAACTACAATGTATAACAATATATATATAACTACAATATATAACCATATCTATAACCGCAATATATAACCATATCAATAACTACAATATATAACCATATCTACAACTACAATATATAACCATATCTATAACTACAATATATAACCTAATATATAACTACAATATATAACCATATCTATAACTACAATATATAACCATATCTACAACTACAATATATAACCATATCTATAACTACAATATATAACCATATCTATAACTACAATATATAACCATATCTATAACTACAATATATAACCATATCTATAACTACAATATATAACCATATCTATAACTACAATATATAACCATATCTATAACTACAATATATAACCATATCTATAACTATAACTAATATATAACCATATCTATAACTACAATATATAACCATATCTATAACTACAATATATAACCATATCTATAACTACAATATATAACCATATCTATAACTACAATATATAACCATATCTATAACTACAATATATAACCATATCTATAACTACAATATATAACCATATCTATAACTACAATATATAACCATATCTATAACTACAATATATAACCATATCTATAACTACAATATATAACCATATCTATAACTAGAATATATAACCATATCTATAACTACAATGTATAACCATATCTATAACTACAATATATAACCATATCTATAACTACAATATATAACCATATCTATAACTACAATATATAACCATATCTATAACTACAATATATAACCATATCTATAACTACAATATATAACCATATCTATAACTACAATATATAACCATATCTATAACTACAATATATAACCATATCTATAACTACAATATATAACCATATCTATAACTACAATATATAACCATATCTATAACTACAGCCTTCGGAAAATAATCAGACCCCTTGACTTTTTCCACACAAGATTTCCGCAGCCATGTCTCAGAGAAAAAAAATCAAGATTAAATTCATTCAATAAATGTTCTACCTGTTCACTCTTAGAAATAATGCTATGAATATTCAGATGACCTCCCAATATTCCCCGAGGCTTGGAACGAGGTTCCCAGAGCATTTTAACCTGATTAATGGTTTGAAGAAGTTTTATGGTACAAGGTTTTCTAATACCTGGGATAAAGGGAACTGAGTTTCTGTCTCGGAGCTGGGTTTTGTTTGGGACATGTATCAAGAGTTTGCATTAATAAAATGAGATTATATGCAGATTGCTAATTCTCTTGAAAAGCCATGCTAGTGACAGAGGTTATGCTCACATACACATAAATTCTTTGTCTGCACCAGATAGTATAGGATACTCAAATAACGAGATTATTTCAATCATTCATGTCCCACCATTCATCAATGACTTGGGTCTAGATGGCTAATTTGGGGGGACTTTTCTCAACTTCTCCCAGCATGACATCCTCCATATCAGCAGTTCTGTCTGCAGGTGACCTAACTCCTCTCTGATGGGGGCTTGGTACCCTGGGCTGCTTGGTGTTTGTTGATTGCAGATTGTTTGACTGAAGGCCAGTATTGATGTTAGGCTGCCTTCTTTTGTATTCCCCACAGAGTTGCACCACCTTCAGGGTCCCTTATTATCCCCAGAGGTTTCTATTGGGTTATGATTGTCGCTGGTCTCAGTAGCCACTTTCCCAGCTTCATTTTTAACATTTCTTTCTCTTATTCTTATTCTTTTTCATGTTGTAGAGTTTGGCTCAATATAACAACAAGTTTCATTCATAGAGTTATATATATGGTTATATAGAGAGTTATATATATGGTTATATAGAGAGTTATATATATGGTTATATAGAGAGTTGTATATATGATATAGAGTTATATATATGGTTATATAGAGAGTTGTATATATGGTTATATAGAGAGTTATATATATGGTTATATAGGGAGTTATATATATGGTTATATAGAGAGTTATATATATATGGTTATATAGAGAGTTGTAGATATGGTTATATAGGGAGTTATATATATGGTTATATAGGGAGTTATATATATATATATGGTTATATAGGGAGTTATATATATGGTTATATAGGGAGTTATATATGGTTATATAGGGAGTTATATATATGGTTATATAGGGAGTTATATATATGGTTATATAGGGAGTTATATATATGGTTATATAGGGAGTTATATATATGGTTATATAGGGAGTTATATATATGGTTATATGGGGTTGTTATAGATGCGTTTTATAGGGAGTTATACATTTGGTTATATAGGGAGTTATATATATGGTTATATATGGAGTTATATATATGGTTATATATAGAGCTATATATATGTGTAAGGGTTTTCTAGGTGTGGTGAAGGAGAGGTGGACCAAAACGCAGCGTGTAGATTACGATTCATGTTTAATGAAGAAAACACACTAAACACAAACACTACAAAACAATAAACGTAACGAAAACCGAAACAGCCTAAACTGGTGCAAACTAACACTAGACAGTTACAAGGACACTAAGGACAATCACCCACAATACAACCAAAGAATATGGCTGCCTAAATATGGTTCCCAATCAGAGACAACAATAAACACCTGCCTCTGATTGAGAACCACTCCAGACAGCCATAGACTCTGCTAGATACCCCACTAAGCTTCACTCCCACTATATACCAAAACCCCAAGACAAAACACACCACAATACAAAAACCCCATGCCACACCCTGGCCTGACCCAATACATAAAGATAAACACAAAATACTTCGACCAGGGCGTGACAATATGATAGTTATGTAATTGCACATATATGATTATATAGTCAGTCATATACATATGGTTATACGGTTATATTATTATATGGTGATATAGTTATGTAGTTATATATATAGTGATTATATAAGTATATATTTATATATATGTGGTTATATAATTATTTATTTATATATATGGCTATATAGTTATATGGTTATATAGTTATATGGTTATATAGTTAAATATATATATTTTTATACAGTTATATATATATATATATATGGCTATATAGTTATATATGGTTATATAGTTAAAGATATGTATTTTTATACAGTCATATATATATATATATATATATATATATATATATATATATATATATATATATTGTTATATAGTTTTATGGTTATATAGTTATATGGTTATATAGTTAAAGATATATATTTTTATACATTCATATAGATATATATATATGGCTATATACATATAGTTATATATCATATTATAGTTATATATATGGTTTTATAGTTATGCAGTTATATATTAATATTGTTATATATATATAGGTGTATAGTTATATATATCGTTATATATGTAGATATATATTGTATTATAGTTGTATACGGTTATATATGGTTATATAGTTATATATATATATATATAGTTATATAGTTATGTGGTTGGGTAGTTTTATATGTATAGTTATTTGGTTATTTATATATTGATATTGTTATATGGTTATATTTATTTGGTTATATAGTTATGTAGTTGTATAGATATAGTTATAGTTATGTAATAATATAGTTATATATATAGTTATATAGTTATATATATATATCTGGTTATATAGTTGTATATAGTTTTATAGTTATGTAGTTATATAGTTATATATATATATCTGGTTATATAGTTGTATATAGTTATATAGTTATGTAGTTATATAGTTATATGGTTATAAATATGGTTATATAGTTATATTTATATGGTTATATATTTATGTAGTTATGTAGATATATTGTTTTATATATATATATATATATATATATATATATATATATATATAGTTATATAGTTATATATATATATATATATATGGTTATGTGGGTATGTAGTTATATAAATATATATCTATATATTTGTAGTTATATAGTTATATGGTTAAATATATATATATACACCCTTTTATAGTTATATATATGGTTATATAGTTATGTAGTTATATAGATATATGGTTTTATATATATAGTTATATATGTATGGTTATGTAGTTTTGGTTATATAGATATATGGTTATATATTTATAGTTATATATATAGATGTATTATGTAGTTATGTAGTTTTATGGTTATGTAGTTATTTTCATATGGTTATGTAGTTGTATATATATGGTTATATAGTTATATATATATATGGTTATGTAGTTGTATATATATGGTTATATAGTTATATATATATATGGTTATGTAGTTGTATATATATGGTTATATAGTTATATATATATATGGTTATGTAGTTGTATATATATGGTTATGTAGTTGTATATATATATGGTTATGTAGTTATTTTCATATGGTTATGTAGTTGTATATATATGGTTATATAGTTATATATGTGTTATACAGTTATGGACATGGATATATATTTTTGATATTGCTATTTAACTAGTAATATGGTTATTTAGGCAGTTTTGAATATGCTTCTACAGTTAAGTAGTTATAGATATGTTTTTATAATTATCCTGTTACGAATCCCTTTTGGCCCGACAGTCTAGGGGGGATGGTAATGAGACCCGTAACATAACTCATGCAAATTATAATTGTAACAAAGTAAAAGTGAGAACGAAATAACCACGACAACAGAAATCTACCGTCAAACTCAGGGTTTATTGTAAAACACACGGTAATGGGGGGGAGCAGGAAAAAGGGGCTGAGCTGGACCCAAGGAAAGAAACAATAAGTATTCAAAAACACCCCTAAGCTAGACTAGCCTACTTTAACAACAGTTAACTAACTAACGAAAAATACAGTGGGTGGTCCGCCAAATTCTAACTAGTGTATTTAACAAAGTCTACCTATGGGTAGTGTATGCCCATGGGCGACTTGTCTTGGTTCCCCCTTTTCCCACCTGCAAACAAACACCATAACCAAAAACAATACTCACAGGTGAGGACAAAGTGCTATGGAGGTGCTCAAACAAAAGAGAGGTTCATACACAAAGAGAGAGTGAAACACAGAGACCTACAGACATGGCATTTACAGAGAGATTGAGCTCCAGAACAAACAAATGATGGGGTTTTTAAACCAAGGGAAAGGAACTGTGATTGGGTAGGAAACAGGAAGAGGTGGGTCTTCTGATTGATGATTGATTGGTGACTGATTGGGGAGTGATGATTTTCACCTGTGAGGGGAGAAGGAGAGAAAAGAACACAGGATACACACACACACACACACACACACACACACACACACACACACACACACACACACACACACACACACACACACACACACACACACACACACACACACACACACACACACACACACACACACACACACACACACACACACAGGATACACACACACACAGGATACTGGTATCCGTAACAATCCGCATGATTATTTAGGCAGTTATATATATGTTTATATAGCTGTATAATTATATACATGGTTATTTATGCAGTAATAGATGTGTTTACGTGGTTATATAGTTATAGATATGGTTATATAGTTATTTAGTTATACATATGGTAATTTTGGCAGTTATATATATATTTATATTGTTATTGATGTGGTTACAGAGGCCTTAATATCCGAATGTAAAGGATTAGCCCAGTCTGTGTTTAAACTTGTTAGAGAAGTGCTCCCGCTGTGGGAACATCAATCAGCGGAAATTTCAAGTGCGCCACGTATAGTTTTTGATAAAACTCAAACTTTCATTAATACACACATACAATGTACTGAATTAAAGCTACACTCGTTGTGAATCTATCCACCAAGTCAGATTTGTAAAATGCTTTTCGGCAAAAGCATGAGAAGCTATTATCTGATAGTATGTATCCCCCAAAATACTGCAAGGTCACCTAACGACAGATTTTGCGATAGCCGGTCCTAACCAAAACGCAGAAATAAAATATAAAACACTCATTACCTTTGACGAGCTTCTTTCTTGGCACTCCTAGATGTCCCATAAACATAATTTTGGGTCTTTTTTCGATTAAATCGGTCCATATATAGCCTAGATATCGATCTATGATGACTGTGCGAACAACGAAAAAAATAGCGTTTTCTAACGTAACGTCATTTTTTTAAATTAAAAAAGTCAACGATAAACTTTCACAAAACACTTCGAAATACTTTTGTAATGCAACTTTAGGTATTAGTACACGTTAATACGCGATAAAATTGATCACGAGGCGATGTATATTCTATTGGTGTCCGTCTGGAAATAATGTCCGGGTAAATCTCAACCAAAATATCCGGTCGGATACCTGAAGAAAAGGGCTGTCTCTTCTTCGTTTGACCAAGAAACAAATTGTAGGCACATGAAAAGACTGTTGACATCATGTGGAAGCTGTAGGTATTGCAACCTCGACCTCATGTAATCTGGGTCATCTTTAACAATTGGTTGAAGAGGCGCACAATATTTTTTTCCATTTTAAGTGATCAGATTTTCCTGCACTTTTCGATGAAACGCACATTCTGTTATAGTCACAACCGTGATTTAACCAGTTTTAGAAACGTCTGAGTGTTTTCTATCCACACATACTAATCATATGCATATACTATATTCCTGGCATGTGTAGCAGCGCGCTGAAAAGTTGCGCAATTTTTAACAAAAAGCTGTGAAAATTCGCAGCTTTCTTAACAGGTTTTATAGGACTGTGTCCCAATTGGAACCCTATTCCCTATACAGGGCACTTCATGTTTAGAGTCCTACAGTCTATGCCCTGGTTTAAAAGGTTTGCATTACATGTGGAATTGAGTTCCATTTTGGATGTGATGCGGAGTAGCTGTAGTAGTGGCTGTAGTAGTGGCTGTAGTAGTGGCTGTAGTAGTGGCTGTAGTAGTGGCTGTAGTAGTGACTGTAGTAGTAGCTGTAGTAGTGGCTGTAGTAGTGGCTGTAGTAGTGGCTGTAGTAGTGGCTGTAGTAGTGGCTGTAGTAGTGGCTGTAGTAGTGGCTGTAGTAGTGGCTGTAGTAGTGGCTGTAGTACCTCACTGTGGTGTTTATTGACACGTTGTGTTTACCACTACGTTTACAGACTGGTCTGTCAGCAATGCCTGTCCTTCAGGCAGACAGCTTGTGTGGTTAGTGGAGCGCTATAGCTGATCGACGGTTATTGACTGAAGGCACTTATTAGCTGAGAACTGACTGACGATGATGTTTTGAGTCTATTATTCTTGATTGAGTGTTGAAATGAATCGTTAAGTACACTGGATGTTATAAAAAAATGAGTTATAAGGTTTTTATTTCCCATGGGTTATCAAATGGACTGAGTACTATTATTAATTATTATTATGAATTCTTATGTTTAATTCATGTTTACCATAACAGTGTATATAACCTTTTGAGGACATTTAGCCTTTTTTTTTTTTTAATTAAAAATAATTTGGAAATATAAATTATTTTTAGATAAAGTTGTTGGAAACCAACACAAAAGAGAATAATTGGTTTTCTACTTCTTTGTATAATCACCAAACACATGAGCCCATTGAGCGGAGCAGAGCGGTACAGGGACAGAGAGAGAAAACATGCGGTGTCCAGCCTTTGACAGAGATTGGATCCAGACAAAAGCAGGACGATAATTGGCTCTATGAGATCAGATTCCATTTATCCCATCATGCAATTAAAAGTATCATTAGCATTTAAATTGCCAAATAAGATTGTGATCAACAGAAATCAATGGGAGCAGCAAGGATCAGCTTGGTGGCTTCATGCTGCTAAACCCACTGGGAGGAAGGTAGGGAGGGACTCAGGACGCAACAAAATTACACCCCATTCCCGTTCAAGTGCAGTACTTTAGACCATACAAATGGAATAGAGTGCCACTTGGTATGAAACATATCTCTAACCTCTCCTTCTGAAACATATCTCTGTCCACACCTCTCCTTCTGAAACATATCTCTGTCCACACCTCTCCTTCTGAAACATGTCTCTGTCCACACCTCTCCTTCTGAAACACATCTCTAACCTCTCCTTCTGAAACATATCTCTGTCCACAACTCTCCTTCTGAAACATATCTCTGTCCACACCTCTCCTTCTGAAACATATCTCTAACCTCTCGTTCTGAAACATATCTCTGTCCACACCTCTCCTTCTGAAACATGTCTCTGTCCACACCTCTCGTTCTGAAACATATCTCTAACCTCTCGTTCTGAAACATATCTCTGTCCACACCTCTCCTTCTGAAACATATCTCTAACCTCTCGTTCTGAAACATATCTCTGTCCACATCTCTCCTTCTGAAACATGTCTCTGTCCACACCTCTCGTTCTGAAACATATCTCTAACCTCTCGTTCTGAAACATATCTCTGTCCACACCTCTCCTTCTGAAACATGTCTCTGTCCTCACCTCTCCTTCTGAAACATATCTCTAACCTCTCCTTCTGAAACATATCTCTGTCCACACCTCTCCTTCTGAAACATGTCTCTGTCCACACCTCTCCTTCTGAAACATATCTCTGTCCACACCTCTCCTTCTGAAACATATCTCTGTCCACACCTCTCCCTCTGAAACATATCTCTGACCACACCTCTCCTTCTGAAACATATCTCTGACCACACCTCTCCTTCTGAAACATGTCTCTGTCCACACCTCTCCTTCTGAAACATATCTCTGTCCTCACCTCTCCTTCTGAAACATATCTCTGTCTGCACCTCTCCTTCTGAAACATATCTCTGTCCACACCTCTCCTTCTGAAACATATCTCTGTCCACACCTCTCCTTCTGAAACATATCTCTGTCCACCCCTCTCCTTCTGAAACATATCTCTGTCCACACCTCTCCTTCTGAAACATATCTCTGTCCACACCTCTCCTTCTGAAACATATCTCTAACCTCTCCTTCTGAAACATATCTCTGTCCACACCTCTCCTTCTGAAACATGTCTCTGTCCACACCTCTCCTTCTGAAACATATCTCTGTCCACACCTCTCCTTCTGAAACATATCTCTGTCTGCACCTCTCCTTCTGAAACATATCTCTGTCCACACCTCTCCTTCTGAAACATATCTCTAACCTCTCCTTCTGAAACATATCTCTGTCCACACCTCTCCTTCTGAAACATATCTATAACCTCTCCTTCTGAAACATATCTCTGTCCACACCTCTCCTTCTGAAACATATCTCTAACCTCTCCTTCTGAAACATATCTCTAACCTCTCCTTCTGAAACATATCTCTGTCCACACCTCTCCTTCTGAAACATATCTGTAACCTCTCCTTCTGAAACATATCTCTGTCCACACCTCTCCTTCTGAAACATATCTCTGTCCATACCTCTCCTTCTGAAACATGTCTCTGTCCACACCTCTCCTTCTGAAACATATCTCTGTCCACACCTCTCCTTCTGAAACATATCTCTGTCTGCACCTCTCCTTCTGAAACATATCTCTGTCCACCCCTCTCCTTCTGAAACATATCTCTGTCCACACCTCTCCTTCTGAAACATATCTCTGTCCACACCTCTCCTTCTGAAACATATCTCTGTCTGCACCTCTCCTTCTGAAACATACCTCTGTCCACACCTCTCCTTCTGAAACATATCTCTGTCCATACCTCTCCTTCTGAAACATATCTCTGTCCACACCTCTCCTTCTGAAACATATCTCTGTCTGCACCTCTCCTTCTGAAACATATCTCTGTCCACCCCTCTCCTTCTGAAACATATCTCTGTCCACACCTCTCCTTCTGAAACATATCTCTGTCCACACCTCTCCTTCTGAAACATATCTCTGTCTGCACCTCTCCTTCTGAAACATACCTCTGTCCACACCTCTCCTTCTGAAACATATCTCTGTCCATACCTCTCCTTCTGAAACATATCTCTGTCCACACCTCTCCTTCTGAAACATATCTCTGTCCACACCCCTCCTTCTGAAACATATCTCTGTCCACACCTCTCCTTCTGAAACATATCTCTGTCCACACCTCTCCTTCTGAAACATATCTCTGTCCACACCTCTCCTTCTGAAACATATCCCTGTCCACACCTCTCCTTCTGAAACATATCTCTGTCCACACCTCTCCTTCTGAAACATATCCCTGTCCACACCTCTCCTTCTGAAACATATCTCTGTCCACACCTCTCCTTCTGAAACATATCTCTGTCCACACCTCTCCTTCTGAAACATATCTCTGTCCTCACCTCTCCTTCTGAAACATGTCTCTGTCCACACCTCTCCTGAAACATATCTCTGTCCACACCTCTCCTTCTGAAACATATCTCTGTCCACACCTCCTTCTGAAACATATCTCTGTCCACACCTCTCCTTCTGAAACATATCTCTGTCCACACCTCTCCTTCTGAAACATATCTCTGTCCACACCTCTCCTTCTGAAACATATCTCTGTCCACACCTCTCCTTCTGAAACATATCTCTGTCCACACCTCTCCTTCTGAAACATATCTCTGTCCGCACCTCTCCTTCTGAAACATATCTCTGTCTGCACCTCTCCTTCTGAAACATATCTCTGTCCACACCTCTCCTTCTGAAACATATCTCTGTCCACACCTCTCCTTCTGAAACATATCTCTGTCCACACCTCTCCTTCTGAAACATATCTCTGTCCACACCTCTCCTTCTGAAACATATCTCTAACCTCTCCTTCTGAAACATATCTCTGTCCACACCTCTCCTTCTGAAACATATCTCTGTCCACACCTCTCCTTCTGAAACATATCTCTGTCCACACCTCTCCTTCTGAAACATATCTCTGTCCACACCTCTCCTTCTGAAACATATCTCTGTCCACACCTCTCCTTCTGAAACATATCTCTGTCCACACCTCTCCTTCTGAAACATATCTCTGTCCGCACCTCTCCTTCTGAAACATATCTCTGTCTGCACCTCTCCTTCTGAAACATATCTCTGTCCACACCTCTCCTTCTGAAACATATCTCTGTCCACACCTCTCCTTCTGAAACATATCTCTGTCCACACCTCTCCTTCTGAAACATATCTCTGTCCACACCTCTCCTTCTGAAACATATCTCTAACCTCTCGTTCTGAAACATATCTCTGTCCACACCTCTCCTTCTGAAACATATCTCTGTCCACACCTCTCCTTCTGAAACATATCTCTGTCTGCACCTCTCCTTCTGAAACATATCTCTGTCCACACCTCTCCTTCTGAAACATATCTCTGTCCACACCTCTCCTTCTGAAACATATCTCTGTCCACACCTCTCCTTCTGAAACATATCTCTAACCTCTCCTTCTGAAACATATCTCTGTCCACACCTCTCCTTCTGAAACATATCTCTGACCACACCTCTCCTTCTGAAACATATCTCTGTCCACACCTCTCCTTCTGAAACATATCTCTGTCCACACCTCTCCTTCTGAAACATATCTCTGTCCACACCTCTCCTTCTGAAACATATCTCTGTCCACACCTCTCCTTCTGAAACATATCTCTAACCTCTCCTTCTGAAACATATCTCTATCCACACCTCTCCTTCTGAAACATATCTCTGTCCACACCTCTCCTTCTGAAACATATCTCTGTCCACCTCTCCTTCTGAAACATATCTCTGTCTCCTTCTGAAACATATCTCTGTCCACACCTCTCCTTCTGAAACATATCTCTGTCTGCACCTCTCCTTCTGAAACATATCTCTGTCCACACCTCTCCTTCTGAAACATATCTCTGTGCATACCTCTCCTTCTGAAACATATCTCTGTCCACACCTCTCCTTCTGAAACATATCTCTGTCCACACCTCTCCTTCTGAAACATATCTCTGTCCACACCCCTCCTTCTGAAACATATCTCTGTCCACACCTCTCCTTCTGAAACATATCTCTGTCCACACCTCTCCTTCTGAAACATATCTCTGTCCACACCTCTCCTTCTGAAACATATCCCTGTCCACACCTCTCCTTCTGAAACATATCTCTGTCCACACCTCTCCTTCTGAAACATATCCCTGTCCACACCTCTCCTTCTGAAACATATCTCTAACCTCTCCTTCTGAAACATCTCTGTCCACACCTCTCCTTCTGAAACATATCTCTGACCACACCTCTCCTTCTGAAACATATCTCTGTCCACACCTCTCCTTCTGAAACATATCTCTGTCCACACCTCTCCTTCTGAAACATATCTCTGTCCGCACCTCTCCTTCTGAAACATATCTCTGTCTGCACCTCTCCTTCTGAAACATATCTCTGTCCACACCTCTCCTTCTGAAACATATCTCTGTCCACACCTCTCCTTCTGAAACATATCTCTGTCCACACCTCTCCTTCTGAAACATATCTCTGTCCACACCTCTCCTTCTGAAACATATCTCTAACCTCTCTGAAACATTCTGAAACATATCTCTGTCCACACCTCTCCTTCTGAAACATATCTCTGTCCACACCTCTCCTTCTGAAACATATCTCTGTCTGCACCTCTCCTTCTGAAACATATCTCTGTCCACACCTCTCCTTCTGAAACATATCTCTGTCCACACCTCTCCTTCTGAAACATATCTCTGTCCACACCTCTCCTTCTGAAACATATCTCTGTCCACACCTCTCCTTCTGAAACATATCTCTGTCCACACCTCTCCTTCTGAAACATATCTCTGACCACACCTCTCCTTCTGAAACATATCTCTGTCCACACCTCTCCTTCTGAAACATATCTCTGTCCACACCTCTCCTTCTGAAACATATCTCTGTCCACACCTCTCCTTCTGAAACATATCTCTGTCTGCACCTCTCCTTCTGAAACATATCTCTGTCCACACCTCTCCTTCTGAAACATATCTCTGTCCACACCTCTCCTTCTGAAACATATCTCTGTCCACACCTCTCCTTCTGAAACATATCTCTAACCTCTCCTTCTGAAACATCTCTGTCCACACCTCTCCTTCTGAAACATATCTCTGACCACACCTCTCCTTCTGAAACATATCTCTGTCCACACCTCTCCTTCTGAAACATATCTCTGTCCACACCTCTCCTTCTGAAACATATCTCTAACCTCTCCTTCTGAAACATATCTCTAACCTCTCCTTCTGAAACATATCTCTGTCCACACCTCTCCTTCTGAAACATATCTCTGTCCACACCTCTCCTTCTGAAACATATCTCTGTCCACACCTCTCCTTCTGAAACATATCTCTGTCCACACCTCTCCTTCTGAAACATATCTCTGTCCACACTCTCCTTCCATCTCCTTCCTTCTGAAACATATCTCTGTCCACACCTCTCCTTCTGAAACATATCTCTGTCCACACCTCTCCTTCTGAAACATATCTCTGTCCACACCTCTCCTTCTGAAACATATCTCTGTCCACACCTCTCCTTCTGAAACATATCTCTGTCCACACCTCTCCTTCTGAAACATATCTCTGTCCACACCTCTCCTTCTGAAACATATCTCTAACCTCTCCTTCTGAAACATGTCTTTGTCCACACCTCTCCTTCTGAAACATATCTCTAACCTCTCCTTCTGAAACATATCTCTGTCCACACCTCTCCTTCTGAAACATATCTCTAACCTCTCCTTCTGAAACATATCTCTAACCTCTCCTTCTGAAACATATCTCTGTCCACACCCCCTCCTTCTGAAACATATCTCTGTCCACACCTCTCCTTCTGAAACATATCTCTGTCCCTTCTGACACCTCTCCTCTCCTTCTGAAACATATCTCTGTCCACACCTCTCCTTCTGAAACATATCTCTGTCCACACCTCTCCTTCTGAAACATATCTCTGTCCACACCTCTCCTTCTCTGTCCACAAAACATATCTCTGTCCACACCTCTCTTCTGAAACATATCTCTAACCTCTCCTTCTGAAACATGTCTTTGTCCACACCTCTCCTTCTGAAACATATCTCTAACCTCTCCTTCTGAAACATATCTCTGTCCACACCTCTCCTTCTGAAACATATCTCTAACCTCTCCTTCTGAAACATATCTCTAACCTCTCCTTCTGAAACATATCTCTGTCCACACCCCTCCTTCTGAAACATATCTCTGTCTGCACCTCTCCTTCTGAAACATATCTCTGTCCTCTCCTTCTGAAACATATCTCTAACCTCTCCTTCTGAAACATATCTCTGTCCACACCTCTCCTTCTGAAACATATCTCTGTCCACACCTCTCCTTCTGAAACATATCTCTGTCCACACCTCTCCTTCTGAAACATATCTCTGTCCACACCTCTCCTTCTGAAACATATCTCTGTCCACACCTCTCCTTCTGAAACATATCTCTGTCCACACCTCTCCTTCTGAAACATATCTCTGTCCACACCTCTCCTTCTGAAACATATCTCTGTCCACACCTCTCCTTCTGAAACATATCTCTGTCCACACCTCTCCTTAAACTAAAGGGTTCCAGGAATGTGGACAACAAAGAAACACAGCAAGTCAGCCCGTCAGTACGTCAGAACGTCAGTACGTCAGTACGTCAGAACGTCAGTACGTCAGAACGTCAGAACGTGAGAACGTCAGTACGTCAGGACGTCAGTACGTCAGTACGTCAGAACGTGAGAACGTCAGTACGTCAGGACGTCAGAACGTCAGTATGTCAGCACGTCAGAACGTCAGTATGTCAGTACGTCAGAACGTCAGCACGTCAGAACGTCAGTATGTCAGTACGTCAGAACGTCAGCACGTCAGTACGTCAGAACGTCAGTATGTCAGCACGTCAGAACGTCAGAACGTCAGTATGTCAGCACGTCAGAACGTCAGTATGTCAGCACGTCAGAACGTCAGCACATCAGTACGTCAGTACATCAGTACGTCAGAACGTGAGAACGTCAGTACGTCAGGACGTCAGAACGTCAGTACGTCAGGACGTCAGAACGTCAGTATGTCAGCACGTCAGAACGTCAGCACGTCAGTACATCAGAACGTCAGTATGTCAGCACGTCAGAACTTCAGAACGTCAGTATGTCACCACGTCAGAACGTCAGCACGTCAGTACATCAGAACGTCAGTATGTCAGCACGTCAGAACGTCAGCCCGTCAGTTCGTCAGTACGTCAGTACGTCAGCACGTCAGTACGTCAGTACGTCAGCCCGTCAGCACGTCAGCACGTCAGCAAGTCAGTACGTCAGCACGTCAGCCCGTCAGCACGTCAGCCCGTCAGCACGTCAGCCCGTCAGCACGTCAGCCCGTCAGCACGTCAGCACGTCAGCACGTCAGCACGTCAGCACGTCAGCACGTCAATACGTCAGCACGTCAGTACGTCAGCCCGTCAGTACGTCAGTACATCAGCACGTCAGCACGTCAGTACATCAGCACATCAGCACGTCAGCACGTCAATACGTCAGCACGTCAGTACGTCAGCCCGTCAGTACGTCAGTACATCAGCACGTCAGCACGTCAGTACATCAGCACATCAGCACGTCAGCACGTCAATACGTCAGCACGTCAGTACGTCAGCCCGTCAGCACGTCAGTACATTAGCACGTCAGTACGTCAGCCCGTCAGTACGTCAGCCCGTCAGCACGTCAGCAAGTCAGCACGTCAGTAAGTCAGCACGTCAGCACGTCAGTACGTCAGCACTTCATAGCCAAATGCTAATTGTTTTATTGGCCATTTAGCCATCGTCAATAAAAAATAATATTTTGATCCAAGGTGTGTCTATATCAGTTAACAAAAGAAAGACTTTGTCCTTACAAAACATCCATCTAGAATCAAGAACCTTTTCAACAACTGTGAAAGTACTTTTGGTTCACAGTACAATGCCACTTGCATATGACCAGATTAGATACTTCTACTTTCCTCAACCAGGGAAGGTGGGAGCAAAGAACTTTGAGCAGTGCATAAACCTGCCTGTCAAACTGACAGACATCTTACTTGAAGATTCTCTTTACAAAACTAGCTTTTCTTCATTCTGAAGACCCCGATAACAGCTCCTCTTTTGTCAACGTGACCTAAAAGTAATTTTCCTTTTTCGGCAAAAAAAAACCTGTCGCAGTTACTCTTTTCAGTTAAGGATTAGTAATGTTTTCTCCTGGCTATCCCCGTAAATCTCCCCTCTAAGCTGCGCTGAGCCTTTTGTAGTCTG
>NW_026278150.1:80000-85000 GCF_023373465.1 Oncorhynchus keta | reverse complement strand
TGTTAGTAGAACAGGTTTGTGAACTCAGCCCCAGGACCAGTTGGATGAGGGGACTGAGGCTTCAGTGTGTTAGTAGAACAGGTTTGTGAAAACAGCCCCAGGACCAGCTGGATGAGGGGACTGAGGCTTCTGTGTGTTAGTAGAACAGGTTAGTGAACTCAGCCCCAGGACCAGCTGGATGTTCTGGTCATGAGGCTTCAGTGTGTTAGTAGAACAGGTTTGTGAACTCAGCCCCAGGACCAGTTGGATGAGGGGACTGAGGCTTCAGTGTGTTAGTAGAACAGGTTTGTGAACTCAGCCCCAGGACCAGCTGGATGAGGGGACTGAGGCTTCAGTGTGTTAGTAGGACAGGTTAGTGAACTCAGCCCCAGGACCAGCTGGATGAGGGGACTGAGGCTTCAGTGTGTTAGTTGAACAGGTTAGTGAACTCAGCCCCAGGACCAGCTGGATGAGGGACTGAGGCTTCAGTGTGTTAGTAGAACAGGTTAGTGAACTCAGCCCCAGGACCAGCTGGATGAGGGGACTGAGGCTTCAGTGTGTTAGTAGAACAGGTTAGTGAACTCAGGACCAGCTGGATGAGGGGACTGAGGCTTCAGTGTGTTAGTAGAACAGGTTTGTGAACTCAGCCCCAGGACCAGCTGGATGAGGGGACTGAGGCTTCAGTGTGTTAGTAGGACAGGTTAGTGAACTCAGCCCCAGGACCAGCTGGATGAGGGGACTGAGGCTTCAGTGTGTTAGTTGAACAGGTTAGTGAACTCAGGACCATCTGGATGAGGGGACTGAGGCTTCAGTGTGTTAGTAGAACAGGTTAGTGAACTAAGGACCAGCTGGATGAGGGGACTGAGGCTTCTGTGTGTTAGTAGAACAGGTTAGTGAACTCAGGACCAGCTGGATGAGGGGACTGATGCTTCAGTGTGTTAGTAGAACAGGTTGGTGATCTCAGGACCAGCTGGACGAGGGGACTGAGCCTTCAGTGTGTTAGTAGAACAGGTTTGTGAACTCAGGACCAGCTGGATGAGGGGACTGAGGCTTCAGTGTGTTAGTAGAACAGGTTAGTGAACTCAGGACCAGCTGGATGAGGGGACTGAGGCTTCAGTGTGTTAGTAGAACAGGTTTGTGAACTCAGCCCCAGGACCAGCTGGATGAGGGGACTGGGGCTTCAGTGTGTTAGTAGAACAGGTTAGTGAACTCAGGACCAGCTGGATGAGGGGACTGAGGCTTCAGTGTGTTAGTAGAACAGGTTAGTGAACTCAGCCCCAGGACCAGCTGGATGAGGGGACTGAGGCTTCAGTGTGTTAGTAGAACAGGTTAGTGAACTCAGGACCAGCTGGATGAGGGGACTGAGGCTTCAGGGTGTTAGTAGAACAGGTTAGTGAACTCAGCCCCAGGACCAGCTGGATGAGGGGACTGATGCTTCAGTGTGTTAGTAGAACAGGTTTGTGAAAACAGCCCCAGGACCAGCTGGATGAGGGGACTGAGGCTTCAGTGTGTTAGTAGAACAGGTTAGTGAACTCAGGACCAGCTGAATGAGGGGACTGAGGCTTCAGTGTGTTAGTAGAACAGGTTAGTGAACTCAGGACCAGCTGGATGAGGGGACTGAGGCTTCAGTGTGTTAGTAGAACAGGTTAGTGAACTCAGCCCCAGGACCAGCTGGATGTTCTGGTCATGAGGCTTCAGTGTGTTAGTAGAACAGGTTTGTGAACTCAGCCCCAGGACCAGCTGGATGAGGGGACTGAGGCTTCAGTGTGTTAGTAGAACAGGTTTGTGAACTCAGCCCCAGGACCAGCTGGATTAGGGGACTGAGGCTTCAGTGTGTTTGTAGAACAGGTTAGTGAACTCAGGACCAGCTAGATGAGGGGACTGAGGCTTCAGTGTGTTAGTAGAACAGGTTAGTGAACTCAGCCCCAGGACCAGCTGGATTAGGGGACTGAGGCTTCAGTGTGTTAGTAGAACAGGTTAGTGAACTCAGCCCCAGGACCAGCTGGATGAGGGGACTGAGGCTTCAGTGTGTTAGTAGAACAGGTTTGTGAACTCAGCCCCAGGACCAGCTGGATTAGGGGACTGAGGCTTCAGTGTGTTTGTAGAACAGGTTAGTGAACTCAGGACCAGCTAGATGAGGGGACTGAGGCTTCAGTGTGTTAGTAGAACAGGTTTGTGAACTCAGCCCCAGGACCAGCTGGATGAGGGGACTGAGGCTTCAGTGTGTTAGTAGAACAGGTTTGTGAACTCAGCCCCAGGACCAGCTGGATGAGGGGACTGAGGCTTCAGTGTGTTAGTAGAACAGGTTAGTGAACTCAGCCCCAGGACCAGCTGGATGAGGGGACTGAGGCTTCAGTGTGTTAGTAGAACAGGTTAGTGAACTCAGCCCCAGGACCAGCTGGATGAGAGGACTGAGGCTTCAGTGTGTTAGTAGAACAGGTTAGTGAACTCAGGACCAGCTGGATGAGGGGACTGAGGCTTCAGTGTGTTAGTAGAACAGGTTAGTGAACTCAGGACCAGCTGGATGAGGGGACTGAGGCTTCAGTGTGTTAGTAGAACAGGTTAGTGAACTCAGGACCAGCTGGATGAGGGGACTGATGCTTCAGTGTGTTAGTAGAACAGGTTGGTGAACTCAGGACCAGCTGGACGAGGGGACTGAGCCTTCAGTGTGTTAGTAGAACAGGTTTGTGAACTCAGGACCAGCTGGATGAGGGGACTGAGGCTTCAGTGTGTTAGTAGAACAGGTTAGTGAACTCAGGACCAGCTGGATGAGGGGACTGAGGCTTCAGTGTGTTAGTAGAACAGGTTTGTGAACTCAGCCCCAGGACCAGCTGGATGAGGGGACTGAGGCTTCAGTGTGTTAGTAGAACAGGTTAGTGAACTCAGCCCCAGGACCAGCTGGATGAGGGGACTGAGGCTTCAGTGTGTTAGTAGAACAGGTTTGTGAACTCAGCCCCAGGACCAACTGGATGAGGGGACTGAGGCTTCAGTGTGTTAGTAGAACAGGTTAGTGAACTCAGCCCCAGGACCAGCTGGATGAGGGGACTGATGCTTCAGTGTGTTAGTAGAACAGGTTGGTGAACTCAGGACCAGCTGGACGAGGGGACTGAGCCTTCAGTGTGTTAGTAGAACAGGTTAGTGAACTCAGGACCAGCTGAATGAGGGGACTGAGCCTTCAGTGTGTTAGTAGAACAGGTTAGTGAACTCAGGACCAGCGGGATGAGGGGACTGAGGCTTCAGTGTGTTAGTAGAACAGGTTAGTGAACTCAGCCCCAGGACCAGCTGGATGTTCTGGTCATGAGGCTTCAGTGTGTTAGTAGAACAGGTTAGTGAACTCAGGACCAGCTGGATGAGGGGACTGAGGCTTCAGTGTGTTAGTAGAACAGGTTAGTGAACTCAGCCCCAGGACCAGCTGGATGAGGGACTGAGGCTTCAGTGTGTTAGTAGAACAGGTTAGTGAACTCAGCCCCAGGACCAGCTAGATGAGGGGACTGAGGCTTCAGTGTGTTAGTAGAACAGGTTAGTGAACTCAGCCCCAGGACCAGCTGGATTAGGGGACTGAGGCTTCAGTGTGTTAGTAGAACAGGTTTGTGAACTCAGCCCCAGGACCAGCTGGATGAGGGGACTGAGGCTTCAGTGTGTTAGTAGAACAGGTTTGTGAACTCAGCCCCAGGACCAGCTGGATTAGGGGACTGAGGCTTCAGTGTGTTTGTAGAACAGGTTAGTGAACTCAGGACCAGCTAGATGAGGGGACTGAGGCTTCAGTGTGTTAGTAGAACAGGTTTGTGAACTCAGCCCCAGGACCAGCTGGATTAGGGGACTGAGGCTTCAGTGTGTTAGTAGAACAGGTTAGTGAACTCAGCCCCAGGACCAGCTGGATGAGGGGACTGAGGCTTCAGTGTGTTAGTAGAACAGGTTAGTGAACTCAGCCCCAGGACCAGCTGGATGAGGGGACTGAGGCTTCAGTGTGTTAGTAGAACAGGTTAGTGAACTCAGCCCCAGGACCAGCTGGATGAGGGGACTGAGGCTTCAGTGTGTTAGTAGAACAGGTTAGTGAACTCAGCCCCAGGACCAGCTGGATGAGGGGACTGAGGCTTCAGTGTGTTAGTAGAACAGGTTAATGAACTCAGCCCCAGGACCAGCTGGATGAGGGGACTGAGGCTTCAGTGTGTTAGTAGAACAGGTTAATGAACTCAGCCCCAGGACCAGCTGGATGAGGGGACTGAGGCTTCAGTGTGTTAGTAGAACAGGTTAGTGAACTCAGCCCCAGGACCAGCTGGATGAGGGGACTGAGGCTTCAGTGTGTTAGTAGAACAGGTTAGTGAACTCAGCACCAGGACCAGCTGGATGAGGGGACTGAGGCTTCAGTGTGTTAGTAGAACAGGTTAGTGAACTCAGGACCATCTGGATGAGGGGACTATTTTCTTTGCTCAGCTCTTGGTATTGCAGGGCTTGGTGATGATATGAGAGGGTGTCACTGTATCTTAGATGTTTCCAAAACATAATTGCTCTTTTTTAGTTGTTATTATTAGTGGATATTGGCCTAATTGTGTCCTGCATACATTGTTTGTAGTTTTCCTCTGGACATGTAGGAGAATCTTACAGAACTCTGCATGCAGGGTTTCAATGGGGTGTTTTTCCTATTTGGTGAAATCTTGTTTTGCAAGTGGACCCCACACCTCGCTGCCATAAAGTGGACCCCACACCTCACTGCCATAAAGTGGACCCCACACCTCGCTGCCATAAAGTGGACCCCACACCTCGCTGCCATAAAGTGGACCCCACACCTCGCTGCCATAAAGTGGACCCCACACCTCACTGCCATGAAGTGGACCCCACACCTCACTGCCATAAAGTGGACCCCACACCTCACTGCCATAAAGTGGACCCCACACCTCACTGCCATAAAGTGGACCCCACACCTCGCTGCCATAAAGTGGACCTCACACCTCACTGCCATAAAGTGGACCCCACACCTCGCTGCCATAAAGTGGACCCCACACCTCACTGCCATAAAGTGG
>NW_026278150.1:0-75000 GCF_023373465.1 Oncorhynchus keta | reverse complement strand
CAGGTCAGAGATCATGTAGTGACAGGTTGACAGGTCAGTGATCATGACAGATTGACAGGTCAGTGATCATAACAGGTTGACAGGTCAGTGATCATGACAGATTGACAGGTCAGTGATCATAACAGATTGACAGGTCAGTGATCATGTAGTAACAGATTGACAGGTCAGAGATCATAACAGATTGACAGGTCAGTGATCATGTAATGACAGATTGACAGGTCAGTGATCTTGACAGATTGACAGGTCAGTGATCATGACAGATTGACAGGTCAGTGATCATGTAGTAACAGATTGACAGGTCAGTGATCATGTAGTGACAGATTGACAGGTCAGTGATCATGACAGATTGACAGGTCAGTGATCATGTAGTAACAGATTGACAGGTCAGTGATCATGTAGTAACAGATTGACAGATTGAGAGGTCAGTGATCATGTAGTGACAGATTGACAGATTGACAGTTCAGTGATCATGTAGTGACAGATTGACAGGTCAGTGATCATGACAGATTGACAGGTCAGTGATCATGACAGATAGACAGATTGACAGGTCAGTGATCATGTAGTGACAGATTGACAGGTCAGTGATCATGTAGTGACAGATTGACAGGTCAGTGATCATGACAGATTGACAGGTCAGTGATCATGTAGTAACAGATTGACAGGTCAGTGATCATGTAGTGACAGGTTGACAGGTCAGTGATCATGTAGTGACAGGTTGACAGGTCAGTGATCATGACAGATTGACAGGTCAGTGATCATAACAGGTTGACAGGTCAGTGATCATGACAGATTGACAGGTCAGGGATCATAACAGATTGACAGGTCAGTGATCATGTAGTAACAGATTGACAGGTCAGTGATCATGTAGTGACAGGTTGACAGGTCAGTGATCATGACAGATTGACAGGTCAGTGATCATAACAGGTTGACAGGTCAGTGATCATGACAGATTGACAGGTCAGTGATCATAACAGATTGACAGGTCAGTGATCATGTAGTAACAGATTGACAGGTCAGAGATCATAACAGATTGACAGGTCAGTGATCATGTAATGACAGATTGACAGGTCAGTGATCTTGACAGATTGACAGGTCAGTGATCATGACAGATTGACAGGTCAGTGATCATGTAGTAACAGATTGACAGGTCAGTGATCATGTAGTGACAGATTGACAGGTCAGTGATCATGACAGATTGACAGGTCAGTGATCATGTAGTAACAGATTGACAGGTCAGTGATCATGTAGTAACAGATTGACAGATTGAGAGGTCAGTGATCATGTAGTGACAGATTGACAGATTGACAGTTCAGTGATCATGTAGTGACAGATTGACAGGTCAGAGATCATGTAGTGACAGGTTGACAGGTCAGAGATCATGACATATTGACAGGTCAGTGATCATAACAGATTGACAGGTCAGTGATCATGTAGTAACAGATTGACAGGTCAGAGATCATGTAGTGACAGGTTGACAGGTCAGAGATCATGACAGACTGACAGGTCAGAGATCATGACAGATTGACAGGTCAATGATCATGACAGATTGACAGGTCAATGATAATGTAGTAACAGATTGACAGGTCAGAGATCATGTAGTGACAGGTTGACAGGTCAGTGATCATGACAGATTGACAGGTCAATGATCATGACAGATTGACAGATTGACAGGTCAGCGGTGTCAGATCATGTAACCATTCTTAAATTCATAGACAGAGCTCTGGATGCAAGGACCATTCATGATATCCAAATTATACCACGGCGTATGACAGTTGAACTTGAAGCATTTCGAAGTTTGGGTGTGTCATTTATTTAATTATATAATTCATTTTAAAATCCCAAAATGGATGTACCAATCACAGATTCCACCTGTAACGTTCCCCATCAACAAAAATCACAACAACCCTGTCAATCAGTAGCAATGGATCCCAGAGTTTTATTACACGGAGAAACATGCTGCTACATGTAGGGACCATTGTGTTCACAACCCTCTCTGTCTCTGACTCAGAGAGGATAGGGCTCCATGTAGGGACCATTGTGTTCACAACCCTCTCTGTCTCTGACTCAGAGAGGATAGGGCTCCATGTAGGGACCATTGTGTTCACAACCCTCTCTGTCTCTGACTCAGAGAGGAAAGGGCTACATGTAGGGACCATTGTGTTCACAACCCTCTCTGTCTCTGACTCAGAGAGGATAGGGCTACATGTAGGGACCATTGTGTTCACAACCCTCTCTGTCTCTGACTCAGAGAGGATAGGGCTCCATGTAGGGACCATTATGTTCACAACCCTCTCTGTCTCTGACTCAGAGAGGATAGGGCTCAATGTAGGGACCATTGTGTTCACAACCCTCTCTGTCTCTGACTCAGAGAGGATAGGGCTCCATGTAGGGACCATTGTGTTCACAACCCTCCCTGTCTCTGACTCAGAGAGGATAGGGCTCCATGTAGGGACCATTGTGTTCACAACCCTCTCTGTCTCTGACTCAGAGAGGATAGGGCTCCATGTAGGGACCATTGTGTTCACAACCCTCTCTGTCTCTGACTCAGAGAGGATAGGGCTACATGTAGGGACCATTGTGTTCACAACCCTCTCTGTCTCTGACTCAGAGAGGATAGGGCTACATGTAGGGACCATTGTGTTCACAACCCTCTCTGTCTCTGACTCAGAGAGGATAGGGCTACATGTAGGGTCCATTGTGTTCACAACCCTCTCTGTCTCTGACTCAGAGAGGATAGGGCTACATGTAGGGACCATTGTGTTCACAACCCACTCTGTCTCTGACTCAGAGAGGATAGGGCTACATGTAGGGACCATTGTGTTCACAACCCTCTCTGTCTCTGACTCAGAGAGGATAGGGCTCCATGTAGGGACCATTGTGTTCACAACCCTCTCTGTCTCTGACTCAGAGAGGATAGGGCTACATGTAGGGACCATTGTGTTCACAACCCTCTATGTCTCTGACTCAGAGAGGATATGGCTCCATGTAGGGACCATTGTGTTCACAACCCTCTCTGTCTCTGACTCAGAGAGGATAGGGCTCCATGTAGGGACCATTGTGTTCACAACCCTCTCTGTCTCTGACTCAGAGAGGATAGGGCTCCATGTAGGGACCATTGTGTTCACAACCCTCTCTGTCTCTGACTCAGAGAGGATAGGGCTCCATGTAGGGACCATTGTGTTCACAACCCTCTCTGTCTCTGACTCAGAGAGGATAGGGCTACATGTAGGGACCATTGTGTTCACAACCCTCTCTGTCTCTGACTCAGAGAGGATAGGGCTACATGTAGGGACCATTGTGTTCACAACCCTCTCTGTCTCTGACTCAGAGAGGATAGGGCTACATGTAGGGACCATTGTGTTCACAACCCTCTCTGTCTCTGACTCAGAGAGGATAGGGCTCCATGTAGGGACCATTATGTTCACAACCCTCTCTGTCTCTGACTCAGAGAGGATAGGGCTCAATGTAGGGACCATTGTGTTCACAACCCTCTCTGTCTCTGACTCAGAGAGGATAGGGCTCCATGTAGGGACCATTGTGTTCACAACCCTCCCTGTCTCTGACTCAGAGAGGATAGGGCTCCATGTAGGGACCATTGTGTTCACAACCCTCTCTGTCTCTGACTCAGAGAGGATAGGGCTCCATGTAGGGACCATTGTGTTCACAACCCTCTCTGTCTCTGACTCAGAGAGGATAGGGCTACATGTAGGGACCATTGTGTTCACAACCCTCTCTGTCTCTGACTCAGAGAGGATAGGGCTACATGTAGGGACCATTGTGTTCACAACCCTCTCTGTCTCTGACTCAGAGAGGATAGGGCTACATGTAGGGTCCATTGTGTTCACAACCCTCTCTGTCTCTGACTCAGAGAGGATAGGGCTACATGTAGGGACCATTGTGTTCACAACCCACTCTGTCTCTGACTCAGAGAGGAAAGGGCTACATGTAGGGACCATTGTGTTCACAACCCTCTCTGTCTCTGACTCAGAGAGGATAGGGCTCCATGTAGGGACCATTGTGTTCACAACCCTCTCTGTCTCTGACTCAGAGAGGATAGGGCTACATGTAGGGACCATTGTGTTCACAACCCTCTATGTCTCTGACTCAGAGAGGATATGGCTCCATGTAGGGACCATTGTGTTCACAACCCTCTCTGTCTCTGACTCAGAGAGGATAGGGCTACATGTAGGGACCATTGTGTTCACAACCCTCTCTGTCTCTGACTCAGAGAGGATAGGGCTCCATGTAGGGACCATTGTGTTCACAACCCTCTCTGTCTCTGACTCAGAGAGGATAGGGCTCCATGTAGGGACCATTGTGTTCACAACCCTCTCTGACTCTGACTCAGAGAGGATAGGGCTCCATGTAGGGACCATTGTGTTCACAACCCTCTCTGTCTCTGACTCAGAGAGGATAGGGCTCCATGTAGGGACCATTGTGTTCACAACCCTCTCTGTCTCTGACTCAGAGAGGATAGGGCTCCATGTAGGGACCATTGTGTTCACAACCCTCTCTGACTCAGAGAGGAAAGGGCTCCATGTAGGGACCATTGTGTTCACAACCCTCTCTGTCTCTGACTCAGAGAGGATAGGGCTCCATGTAGGGACCATTGTGTTCACAACCCTCTCTGTCTCTGACTCAGAGAGGATAGGGCTACATGTAGGGACCATTGTGTTCACAACCCTCTCTGTCTCTGACTCAGAGAGGATAGGGCTACATGTAGGGACCATTGTGTTCACAACCCTCTCTGTCTCTGACTCAGAGAGGATAGGGCTACATGTAGGGACCATTGTGTTCACAACCCTCTCTGTCTCTGACTCAGAGAGGATAGGGCTACATGTAGGGACCATTGTGTTCACAACCCTCTCTGTCTCTGACTCAGAGAGGATAGGGCTCCATGTAGGGACCATTGTGTTCACAACCCTCTCTGTCTCTGACTCAGAGAGGATAGGGCTCCATGTAGGGACCATTGTGTTCACAACCCTCTCTGTCTCTGACTCAGAGAGGATAGGGCTCCATGTAGGGACCATTATGTTCACAACCCTCTCTGTCTCTGACTCAGAGAGAATAGGGCTCAATGTAGGGACCATTGTGTTCACAACCCTCTCTGTCTCTGACTCAGAGAGGATAGGGCTCCATTTAGGGACCATTGTGTTCACAACCCTCCCTGTCTCTGACTCAGATAGGATAGGGCTCCATGTAGGGACCATTGTGTTCACAACCCTCTCTGTCTCTGACTCAGAGAGGATAGGGCTCCATGTAGGGACCATTGTGTTCACAACCCTCTCTGTCTCTGACTCAGAGAGGATAGGGCTACATGTAGGGACCATTGTGTTCACAACCCTCTCTGTCTCTGACTCAGAGAGGATAGGGCTACATGTAGGGACCATTGTGTTCACAACCCTCTCTGTCTCTGACTCAGAGAGGATAGGGCTACATGTAGGGTCCATTGTGTTCACAACCCTCTCTGTCTCTGACTCAGAGAGGATAGGACTACATGTAGGGACCATTGTGTTCACAACCCACTCTGTCTCTGACTCAGAGAGGATAGGGCTACATGTAGGGACCATTGTGTTCACAACCCTCTCTGTCTCTGACTCAGAGAGGATAGGGCTCCATGTAGGGACCATTGTGTTCACAACCCTCTCTGTCTCTGACTCAGAGAGGATAGGGCTACATGTAGGGACCATTGTGTTCACAACCCTCTATGTCTCTGACTCAGAGAGGATATGGCTCCATGTAGGGACCATTGTGTTCACAACCCTCTCTGTCTCTGACTCAGAGAGGATAGGGCTCCATGTAGGGACCATTGTGTTCACAACCCTCTCTGTCTCTGACTCAGAGAGGATAGGGCTCCATGTAGGGACCATTGTGTTCACAACCCTCTCTGTCTCTGACTCAGAGAGGATAGGGCTCCATGTAGGGACCATTGTGTTCACAACCCTCTCTGTCTCTGACTCAGAGAGGATAGGGCTACATGTAGGGACCATTGTGTTCACAACCCTCTCTGTCTCTGACTCAGAGAGGATAGGGCTACATGTAGGGACCATTGTGTTCACAACCCTCTCTGTCTCTGACTCAGAGAGGATAGGGCTCCATGTAGGGACCATTGTGTTCACAACCCTCTCTGACTCAGAGAGGAAAGGGCTCCATGTAGGGACCATTGTGTTCACAACCCTCTCTGTCTCTGACTCAGAGAGGATAGGGCTCCATGTAGGGACCATTGTGTTCACAACCCTCTCTGTCTCTGACTCAGAGAGGATAGGGCTACATGTAGGGACCATTGTGTTCACAACCCTCTCTGTCTCTGACTCAGAGAGGATAGGGCTACATGTAGGGACCATTGTGTTCACAACCCTCTCTGTCTCTGACTCAGAGAGGATAGGGCTACATGTAGGGACCATTGTGTTCACAACCCTCTCTGTCTCTGACTCAGAGAGGATAGGGCTCCATGTAGGGACCATTGTGTTCACAACCCTCTCTGTCTCTGACTCAGAGAGATAGGGCTACATGTAGGGACCATTGTGTTCACAACCCTCTCTGTCTCTGACTCAGAGAGGATAGGGCTCCATGTAGGGACCATTATGTTCACAACCCTCTCTGTCTCTGACTCAGAGAGGATAGGGCTCAATGTAGGGACCATTGTGTTCACAACCCTCTCTGTCTCTGACTCAGAGAGGATAGGGCTCCATGTAGGGACCATTGTGTTCACAACCCTCTCTGTCTCTGACTCAGAGAGGATAGGGCTACATGTAGGGACCATTGTGTTCACAACCCTCTCTGTCTCTGACTCAGAGAGGATAGGGCTACATGTAGGGTCCATTGTGTTCACAACCCTCTCTGTCTCTGACTCAGAGAGGATAGGACTACATGTAGGGACCATTGTGTTCACAACCCACTCTGTCTCTGACTCAGAGAGGATAGGGCTCCATGTAGGGACCATTGTGTTCACAACCCTCTCTGTCTCTGACTCAGAGAGGATAGGGCTACATGTAGGGACCATTGTGTTCACAACCCTCTCTGTCTCTGACTCAGAGAGGATAGGGCTACATGTAGGGACCATTGTGTTCACAACCCTCTATGTCTCTGACTCAGAGAGGATATGGCTCCATGTAGGGACCATTGTGTTCACAACCCTCTCTGTCTCTGACTCAGAGAGGATAGGGCTCCATGTAGGGACCATTGTGTTCACAACCCTCTCTGTCTCTGACTCAGAGAGGATAGGGCTCCATGTAGGGACCATTGTGTTCACAACCCTCTCTGTCTCTGACTCAGAGAGGATAGGGCTCCATGTAGGGACCATTGTGTTCACAACCCTCTCTGTCTCTGACTCAGAGAGGATAGGGCTCCATGTAGGGACCATTGTGTTCACAACCCTCTCTGTCTCTGACTCAGAGAGGATAGGGCTACATGTAGGGACCATTGTGTTCACAACCCTCTCTGTCTCTGACTCAGAGAGGATAGGGCTCCATGTAGGGACCATTGTGTTCACAACCCTCTCTGTCTCTGACTCAGAGGATAGGGCTCCATGTAGGGACCATTGTGTTCACAACCCTCTCTGTCTCTGACTCAGAGAGGATAGGGCTCCATGTAGGGACCATTGTGTTCACAACCCTCTCTGTCTCTGACTCAGAGAGGATAGGGCTACATGTAGGGACCATTGTGTTCACAACCCTCTCTGTCTCTGACTCAGAGAGGATAGGGCTCCATGTAGGGACCATTGTGTTCACAACCCTCTCTGTCTCTGACTCAGAGAGGATAGGGCTCCATGTAGGGACCATTGTGTTCACAACCCTCTCTGTCTCTGACTCAGAGAGGATAGGGCTCCATGTAGGGACCATTGTGTTCACAACCCTCTCTGTCTCTGACTCAGAGAGGATAGGGCTACATGTAGGGACCATTGTGTTCACAACCCTCTCTGTCTCTGACTCAGAGAGGATAGGGCTCCATGTAGGGACCATTGTGTTCACAACCCTCTCTGTCTCTGACTCAGAGAGGATAGGGCTCCATGTAGGGACCATTGTGTTCACAACCCTCTCTGTCTCTGACTCAGAGAGGATAGGGCTCCATGTAGGGACCATTGTGTTCACAACCCTCTCTGTCTCTGACTCAGAGAGGATAGGGCTACATGTAGGGACCATTGTGTTCACAACCCTCTCTGTCTCTGACTCAGAGAGGATAGGGCTCCATGTAGGGACCATTGTGTTCACAACCCTCTCTGTCTCTGACTCAGAGAGGATAGGGCTCCATGTAGGGACCATTGTGTTCACAACCCTCTCTGTCTCTGACTCAGAGAGGATAGGGCTCCATGTAGGGACCATTGTGTTCACAACCCTCTCTGTCTCTGACTCAGAGAGGATAGGGCTCCATGTAGGGACCATTGTGTTCACAACCCTCTCTGTCTCTGACTCAGAGAGGAAAGGGCTCCATGTAGGGACCATTGTGTTCACAACCCTCTCTGTCTCTGACTCAGAGAGGATAGGGCTCCATGTAGGGACCATTGTGTTCACAACCCTCTCTGTCTCTGACTCAGAGAGGATAGGGCTCCATGTAGGGACCATTGTGTTCATAACCCTCTCTGTCTCTGACTCAGAGAGGAAAGGGCTCCTTGTTTCCTTTGACACCTCCATGAAACAGCTGGTGTCGCCGTCATGTGCTGGGTTGTGTTGTGCCTCAGGTGAGACCGTTGGCTGTGTGTGTGCGTGTGCGTGTGCGTGTGCGTGTATGTATGTAAGTGAGTGCAAGTGTTCGTCCATGTGTGCATATGTGTACATTTGTGTGTGCGTGTGTGTGTGTGGCGTCTCGTGTGTTGGCAGAGAGGGTGCCACATGAATCAACAGCACGTAGAGTCTGTCTGGAAACAAGGTGATACGGAGTGGAAATAACAAGCATGAAACAAGGAGTTAAGAGGGGCACTCAGGCACAAAGTGTCCAGCGCATCAAAGAGACAGACTGGTAGAAAGGTCATGTTATTCAATAAGGATAGGGACCAGGTGGGGGAGGGAGGGGGATGTGTGTGTGTGTGTGTGTGTGTGTGTGTGTGTGTGTGTGTGTGTGTGTGTGTGTGTGTGTGTGTGTGTGTGTGTGTGTGTGTGTGTGTGTGTGTGTGTGTGTGTGTGTGTGTGTGTGTGTGTGTGTGTGTAAAGGGTGTGTGTAAAGGGTGTGTGTAAAGGGTGTGTGTAAAGCGTGGGTGGAGAGGGAGAGTAAGTACATCTAGGTACACAGCTCTCTGTCAGTTCTCTCAGGATTCATTATCTTACATCAGGGCTGATAACGTGTCAGAAGTTGGCAGATGACATCTGAAAGATAACATGTTTGAGGGACGGGATCTGTTATCTGTAGTAATTACACCTAGCTTCCCTCTGCTTCCCTCTGCTTCCTTCTGCTGTCCTAAGTAGTAATTAAACCTAGCTTCCCTCTGCTTCCTTATTCTTCCCTCTGCTTCCTTATTCTTCCCTCTGCTTCCTTATTCTTCCCTCTGCTTCCTTATTGTTCCCTCTGCTTCCTTATGCTTCCCTCTGATTTCCTCCGATTACCTCGGCTTTCTTCTGCTTCCATCTGCTTCCTTCTGCTTCCCTCTGCTTCCCTCTGCTTCCCTCTGCTTTCCTCTGCTTCCCTCTGCTATCCTCTGCTTCCCTCTGCTTCCCTCTGCTTCCCTCTGCTATCCTCGGCTTCCCTCTGCTATCATCTGCTTCCCTCTGCTATCCTCTGCGTCCCTCTACTATCCTCTGCTTCCCTCTGCTATCCTCTGCTTCCCTCTGCTATCATCTGCTTCCCTCTGCTATCCTCTGCGTCCCTCTACTATCCTCTGCTTCCCTCTGCTATCCTCTGCTTCCCTCTGCTATCATCTGCTTCCCTCTGCTTCCCTCTGCTATCCTCTGCTTCCCTCTGCTATCCTCTGCTTCCCTCTGCTATCCTCTGCTTCCCTCTGCTTCCCTCTACTATCCCTTGCTTCCCTCTGCTTCCCTCTGCTTCCCTCTACTATCCTCTGCTTCCCTCTGCTATCCTCTGCTTCCCTCTGCTTCCCTCTACTATCCTCTGCTTCCCTCTGCTATCCTCTGCTTCCCTCTGCTTCCCTCTACTATCCTCTGCTTCCCTCTGCTATACTCTGCTTCCCTCGGCTTCCCTCTGCTATCATCTGCTTCCCTCTGCTATCCTCTGCTTCCCTCTTCTATCCTCTGCTTCCCTCTGCTTCCCTCTGCTTCCCTCTACTATCCTCTGCTTCCCTCTGCTATCCTCTGCTTCCCTCTGCTTCCCTCTGCTATCCTCTGCTTCCCTCTGCTATCCTCTGCTTCCCTCTGCTATCCTCTGCTTCCCTCTGCTATCCTCTGCTTCCCTCTGCTTCCCTCTGCTATCCTCTGCTTCCCTCTGCTATCCTCTGCTTCCCTCTGCTTCCCTCTGCTTCCCTCTACTATCCTCTGCTTCCCTCTGCTATCCTCTGCTTCCCTCTGCTTCCCTCTACTATCCTCTGCTTCCCTCTGCTATCCTCTGCTTCCCTCTGCTATCCTCTGCTTCCCTCTGCTATCCTCTGCTTCCCTCTGCTTCCCTCTACTATCCTCTGCTTCCCTCTGCTTCCCTCTGCTTCCCTCTACTATCCTCTGCTTCCCTCTGCTATCCTCTGCTTCCCTCTGCTTCCCTCTACTATCCTCTGCTTCCCTCTGCTATCCTCTGCTTCCCTCTGCTTCCCTCTACTATCCTCTGCTTCCCTCTGCTATCCTCTGCTTCCCTCTGCTTCCCTCTGCTATCCTCTGCTTCCCTCTGCTATCCTCTGCTTCCCTCTGCTTCCCTCTGCTTCCCTCTACTATCCTCTGCTTCCCTCTGCTTCCCTCTGCTTTCCTCTGCTTCCCTCTACTATCCTCTGCTTCCCTCTGCTATCCTCTGCTTCCCTCTGCTTCCCTCTACTATCCTCTGCTTCCCTCTGCTATCCTCTGCTTCCCTCTGCTTCCCTCTGCTATCCTCTGCTTCCCTCTACTATCCTCTGCTTCCCTCTGCTATCCTCTGCTTCCCTCTGCTTCCCTCTGCTATCCTCTGCTTCCCTCTACTATCCTCTGCTTCCCTCTGCTATCCTCTGCTTCCCTCTGCTTCCCTCTGCTATCCTCTGCTTCCCTCTGCTATCCTCTGCTTCCCTCTGCTTCCCTCTGCTATCCTCTGCTTCCCTCTGCTTCCCTCTGCTATCCTCTGCTTCCCTCTGCTATCATCTGCTTCCCTCTGCTTCCCTCTGCTATCCTCTGCTTCCCTCTGCTATCATCTGCTTCCCTCTGCTCTTCTGTTTCATGTTATTATTTGAATCAACTACAACAAAATGGGAATGATGAGACTCCAATTACTGTACCGCACCCCGTTCTAGACGAGGCTTCATCAGGGCTTTATTGTATCTATTGCATCATCTTGTCCACATGTTTGTCTGTAGTTTGGTTTGGTCGGGAAGGTTTGTCTGTAGTTTGGTTTGGTCGGGAAGGTCTTTCTGGAAGGTTTGTCTGTAGTTTGGTTTGGTCGGGAAGGTTTGTCTGTAGTTTGGTTTGGTCGGGAAGGTTTGTCTGTAGTTTGGGTTGGTCGGGAAGGTTTGTCTGTAGTTTGGTTTGGTCGGGAAGGTTTGTCTGTAGTTTGGTTTGGTCGGGAAGGTTTGTCTGTAGTTTGGTTTGGTCTGGAAGGTTTGTCTGTAGTTTGGTTTGGTCTGGAAGGTTTGTCTGTAGTTTGGTTTGATCTGGAAGGTTTGTCTGTAGTTTGGTTTGATCTGGAAGGTTTGTCTGTAGTTTGGTTTGATCTGGAAGGTTTGTCTGTAGTTTGGTTTGGTCGGGAAGGTTTGTCTGTAGTTTGGTTTGGTCTGGAAGGTTTGTCTGTAGTTTGGTTTGGTCTGGAAGGTTTGTCTGTAGTTTGGTTTGGTCGGGAAGGTTTGTCTGTAGTTTGGTTTGATCTGGAAGGCTTGTCTGTAGTTTGGTTTGGTCTGGAAGGTTTGTCTGTAGTTTGGTTTGATCGGGAAGGTTTGTCTGTAGTTTGGTTTGATCTGGAAGGCTTGTCTGTAGTTTGGTTTGATCTGGAAGGTTTGTCTGTAGTTTGGTTTGATCTGGAAGGTTTGTCTGTAAAGTGTGAAAGGAACACTGACTATAAACAATAACATTGGGCAATCACAGCAATGTAATACCGGTTTACCAATAGAGACCAGTCATCTTAGGCAGGAGATCAATAGGAAGACTGTGTAGCCAATGGAACCCTATCTACAGGGTCCATAAGGCTCTTGTCAAAAGTAGTGCACTATATTGAGAATAGGGTGCCATTTGGGACACACACAAAAGGACAAATATCTCTGGGGTTCCATAGCTTTAGAAGAGGATGTGGAAGAAGAAGAGCGAGAGGGAGTGAGAGGAAGAGGAAGAGGAGGAAGAGGAAGAAGAGAGGGAGAGGGAAAGGGAGATTGTTTTAGTACCAGAGTGATAGACAGACACACAGGAGGAGAGGAGTAAAACCAGTCAATTTTCTTCATATCTCCCTCACTGCTCAAGAAGGGTGACACATCAAACTAACTATCGCAGCGCAGTATGTAGAGGACTAGAGAGATACTAGAAACTAGAGGAATAGACAGCCTGTCCATCCTGAGGACTTGACTCATAATGGTCCCTCTCCCCGCCCCCTCACACCCCCCACCCACCGCCCTCCCTCCCCCGACCCTTCACCTCAGAGTCCTCAGAGTCCAATCAGCCAATCACAGCCGGGTCTGGTCTCATTAGAGCGGTCAGCCAATCAAAAGAGCAGAAAAGGTGGACAAACAGGAAATGGCTGCTGCTGTTGGCCCCATGGTCGGTCGGAACACGATGGTTGATGTCTGTCAGAACTCCGTCCGAACGATGGAGGGAAGAGGGAGAGAGAGACCAAGGCAAGTGCAGCCAGACAGCTTCTCATTACTGCAGTCATACAGGTTCAGTGGTGGGAGCAGGGCCTTGGTAGAAATGGAAAGTGAAAATCCCTCACCGTGCAGAGTGTCATGTTCTTCTTCTCTCCCTTCTGTGATAACAGGACCGACCTCCCGCCCGCCCACAAGCCGGCCCCTCCCCCGCCCAAAAAGAAGAGCAGCGATTTGAAGGGCCACTTGACATCCGATGACATCCAGGTAAGTTCCTCCTCAATCCACCCACCAGGTGGTTGTGTCGCAAATGGCACACTATTTCCTACACAGTGCACTATGAGCTCTGGGACCCTGGTCAAAAGTAGTGCTCTATATAGGGCATAGGGTGCCATTTGGGACGGAACCCTTAAGACTCAGCCTATCCGCTTGATGTGTTAGTCTGTCTGTCTGTCTGTCTGTCTGTCTGTCTGTCTGTCTGTCTGTCTGTCTGTCTGTCTGTCTGTCTGTCTGTCTGTGTCTGTCTGTCTGTCTGTCTGTCTGTCTGTCTGTCTGTCTGTCTGTCTGTCTGTCTGTCTGTCTGTCTGTCTGTCTGTCTGTCTGTCTGCCTGTCTGTCTGCCTGTCTGTCTGTCTGTCTGTCTGTCTGTCTGTCTGTCTGTCTGTCTGTCTGTCTGTCTGTCTGCCTGTCTGTCTGTCTGTCTGTCTGTCTGTCTGTCTGTCTGTCTGTCTGTCTGTCTGTCTGTCTGTCTGTCTGTCTGTCTGTCTGTCTGTCTGTCTGTCTGTCTGTCTGTCTGTCTGTCTGTCTGTCTGTCTATCTGTCTGTGTGTCTTGGTTTGTCTATCTGTCTGTCTGTTTGTCTGTCTTGGTTTGTCTGTCTGTCTGTCTGTCTGTCTGTCTGTCTGTCTGTCTGTCTGTCTGTCTGTCTGTCTGTCTGCCTGCCTGCCTGTCTGTCTGTCTGTCTGTCTGTCTGGGTTTTTCTGTCTTTCTACTTTCTTTCATTTTCACAAACCTATTTCTTAAAGGCATATTACTCTGATATGATGCCAATTAAATCAAACGTCTTGCAATTTTTTTACTGACTGTCTGCACAAAATGGAATAGCAGGAAGCCAGAGAGTCTGTATTTCCTGTTCATGTTGTGTTGTATAGAATACATATGACACTATTATTATTATGAATTAATTTATAATTATATAAAAGCCCCCTTAGATATTCTCATATATTCTCACAGATCCTGATGAAAATGCCCCTTAGATATTCATGTACAATCCTCAAAATGTAATTATTGGCAGAGTCAGGTCACTGGTGTTGAGTAATGTGCTGTTAAAAGTGGTGTAGGTCTTATTTATTTAAAATGTATATTGATGAAGCAAAAGCCTACAACTATTTCAACACCGTTTCACGCTGCTCTGAGACAAGCATGGGGACTGGGAACAGGGCCTCTGGTGGGGTAGCATGGGGACTGGGAACAGGGCCTCTGGTGGGGTAGGAGGGGGAACAGGGCCTCTGGTGGGGTAGGAGGGAACAGGGCCTCTGGTGGGGTAGGAGGGGGAACTCTGGTGGGGTAGGAGGGGGAACAGGCAGGGCCTCTGGTGGGGTAGGAGGGGGAACAGGGCCTCTGGTGGGGTAGGAGGGGGAACAGGGCCTCTGGTGGGGTAGGAGGGGGAACAGGGCCTCTGGTGGGGTAGGAGGGGAACAGGGCCTCTGGTGGGGTAGGAGGGGGAACAGGCAGGGCCTCTGGTGGGGTAGGAGGGGGAACAGGGCCTCTGGTGGGGTAGCATGGGGACTGGGAACAGGGCCTCTGGTGGGGTAGGAGGGGGAACAGGGCCTCTGGTGGGGTAGGAGGGGGAACAGGGCCTCTGGTGGGGTAGGAGGGGAACAGGCAGGGCCTCTGGTGGGGTAGGAGGGGAACAGGCAGGGCCTCTGGTGGGGTAGCATGGGGACTGGGAACAGGGCCTCTGGTGGGGTAGGAGGGGGAACAGGCAGGGCCTCTGGTGGGGTAGGAGGGGGAACAGGCAGGGCCTCTGGTGGGGTAGGAGGGGGAACAGGCAGGGCCTCTGGTGGGGTAGGAGGGGGAACAGGCAGGGCCTCTGGTGGGGTAGCATGGGGACTGGGAACAGGGCCTCGGGTGGGGTAGGAGGGGGAACAGGCAGGGCCTCTGGTGGGGTAGGAGGGGGAACAGGCAGGGCCTCTGGTGGGGTAGGAGGGGGAACAGGCAGGGCCTCTGGTGGGGTAGCATGGGGACTGGGAACAGGGCCTCTGGTGGGGTAGCATGGGGACTGGGAACAGGGCCTCTGGTGGGGTAGGAGGGGAACAGGCAGGGCCTCTGGTGGGGTAGGAGGGGAACAGGCAGGGCCTCTGGTGGGGTAGGAGGGGGAACAGGCAGGGCCTCTGGTGGGGTAGGAGGGGGAACAGGCAGGGCCTCTGGTGGGGTAGGAGGGGGAACAGGCAGGGCCTCTGGTGGGGTAGCATGGGGACTGGGAACAGGGCCTCGGGTGGGGTAGGAGGGGGAACAGGCAGGGCCTCTGGTGGGGTAGGAGGGGGAACAGGCAGGGCCTCGGGTGGGGTAGGAGGGGGAACAGGCAGGGCCTCTGGTGGGGTAGGAGGGGGAACAGGCAGGGCCTCGGGTGGGGTAGGAGGGGGAACAGGCAGGGCCTCGGGGACTGATATTGATAAATCAATGAGACTGTTATTTTCACTTCATCTCCGTTTGGGTATTGGTTAGACAAGCAATAGAAAAATGAGGGTGCAGAAATGTTATGTTCTTACTGTAACCTTTATTTAACTAGGCAGTTAAGAACAAATTATTATTTACAAGGACATCCTTCCTCCCTGTCGGGAACTGAATCTCCAGAGTGTCCTGCGGGCATTCTTTAGCTAAAGAGCCCAGTACTGTACTGCTGACCGTCACATTGTACAGCGCCATATTTCAAGTTTGGACACACCTAATCATTCCAGGATTTTTCTTTATTTTGACTATTTTCCACAGTGTAGAATAATAGTGAAGACATTACAACTATGAAATAACACATATGGAATCAGTTAAGAACAAATTCTTATTTATACGGACAGTCTACTCCTTCCTCCCCATCTGGGATTTGAATCCTGGTCTGCCACGTGCCCTGCATTCTGTAGTACAGACATGACCTGCTCTCCCTTATGTAAGGAATTAGGCACATTCCCATGTTTACTACAGTCGGTATTGTAGACTGCCCAGCGTTGCCTAACAAACAAATAAACACATTTCATTAATAAAATAATGATAAAAAAATTATATTTCAAAATGCAGATGTTGATTTAGTTGTGGATTCATAACGAATTACTATGTGAATAAATATCACTGATTTACATGAATATTGGAACAAAGGTGTCTAATGAAGGAAAACAATTTAGAATCCTCCTATCCTGGAGCCCACTACCTACAGTCACGTTGTTCAGCGCCATATTTTCTAACGGAAACCCTGAGGGTTTTTTGTTTTTCTCTGAATAGAAACAACATAATTTTAATCAAATTAATTAGGTCAAATATCTTAAAAGCAATCCCATATACTATGTTATTACAAAAAAGGTTGTAAATTCTCTGGTAATGCCAATATGGAAGACTTTTAATAAATGTTTCTCAAAGAAGCCATCTGGCGGTCAAACTAGCAATAACTTGCATTAACAGAAGAAATGGCTGACAATTAGATAACGTGCCATAGAATGCTGCAGCAGCCCGCAAGGTGTCCCACGGTATGACGCAACTTTTAAAGGAGGAACACTATATGTAGGCCTCCTAAAGGCTAATGATGGCTTCATTAAGGTCCACATTACACAGAGGAACCAGACAAAGATATCCACTCTCTCCATTAATATTTGCTAAATTAATTGAATATCTTCACGATTCAATAATTCAAAATGACATCACTTGAATTCAAATCCTTAACACAAACCACACAAATCCCAGCAGAATACCACCCTGCATACCACTGCTGGCTTGATTCTGAAGCTAAGCAGGGTTGGTCCTGGTCAGTCCCTGGATGGGAGACCAGGTGCTGCTGTAATTGGTGTTGGAGGGGAAGTAGGAGGCACTCTTTCCTCTGGTCTAAATACATATCCCAATGCCCTGTGTAGGGTGCCGTCTTTCGGATGGGACATTAAATGGGTATCCAGACACTCCGAGGTCATTAAAAGATACCATGGCACTTGTCGTAAGAGTAGGGCTGTTAACCCCGGTGTCTTCGATATATTCCCAATCTGGCCCTCAAACCATCACGGTCACCTAATAATCCCCAGTTTAAAATTGGCTCCTTCATCCCCCTCCTCTCACCTGGAACTATTCCCCAGGTTGTTGCTGTAAATGAGAACGTGTTCTCAGTCAACTTACCAGGTAAAATATATAAAAAACATATCACGCTCCGGCTAAGACCCAGATGCAGACACAGGAGGTAGATAGTACCAGTCTCACTGCTTCTCAGAGGCATCACTGAATTACGTGGCTCAAATCCAGGCTGCATCACATCCGGACCGTGATTGGGAGTCCCATAGGGTGGCGCCCAGCGTTGTCCGGGTTAGGCAGTTATTGTAAAAAAGGTACGTCAAGACAGGCAAAGAGTCATCATCCAAATCAGCAGGTAGAGGATGGCAGGCAGAAAGGTCAGAACAGTGGGCAGGATGAAGGTCAGGACAGGCAGAAAGGTCAGAACTGGGAAGACTAGGAAAAACAGAAACTAGAGCACAGGAACACGGTGGTAGGACTTGACAGTACAAGACGAACTGGCAACAGATACACAGATACACAATAGATAATGGGGACAAATGGGAGAAACCTGGAGGGGGGTGGAGACAAGCACAAGACAGGTGAAACAGATCAGAGTGCCACCTGGCGTCCTACCCAGGTACACACCTGGTTGACCAGGGTAACCGCAGCAGAACTCATCGATTAGGGCTGGGTCCAGGATGTTCCTAGCAGGGGCACAATACATTTACTCTAGATCCCCCTCTACCCCCTCTACCCTGTTCCCCATTGGTGTAACCAGTACTCCCAACTCTAAACCCCACTTTGCCATCTTCCCAAATGGTGTAACCAGTAATCTGTACTCTAAACCCTGCTTCACCATGTTCCCCAATGGGTTAACCAGTAATATGTACTCTAAACCCTGCTTCACCATGTTCCCCAATGGGTTAACCAGTAATCTGTACTCTAAACCCTGCTTCACCGTGTTCCCCAATGGGTTAACCAGTAATCTGTACTCTAAACCCTGCTTCACCCTGTTCCCCAATGGGTTAACCAGTAATCTGTACTCTAAACCCTGCTTCACCATGTTCCCCAATGGGTTAACCAGTAATCTGTACTCTAAACCCTGCTTCCCCATGTTCCCCAATGGGTTAACCAGTACTCCCAACTCTAAACCCTGCTTCACCATGTTCCACAATGGGTTAACCAGTAATCTGTACTCTAAACCCTGCTTCACCGTGTTCCCCAATGGGTTTACCAGTAATCTGTACTCTAAACCCTGCTTCCCCATGTTCCCCAATGGGTTAACCAGTACTCCCAACTCTAAACCCTGCTTCACCATGTTCCACAATGGGTTAACCAGTAATCTGTACTCTAAACCCTGCTTCACCATCTTCCCAAATGGGTTAACCAGTAATCTGTACTCTAAACCCTGCTTCCCCATGTTCCCCAATGGGTTAACCAGTACTCCCAACTCTAAACCCTGCTTCACCATGTTCCACAATGGGTTAACCAGTAATCTGTACTCTAAACCCTGCTTCACCATCTTCCCAAATGGGTTAACCAGTAATCTGTACTCTAAACCCTGCTTCACCATGTTCCCCAATGGGTTAACCAGTAATCTGTACTCTAAACCTTGCTTCACCATGTTTCCCAATGGGTTTACCAGTAATCTGTACTCTAAACCCTGCTTCACCATGTTCCCCAATGGGTTAACCAGTAATCTGTACTCTAAACCTTGATTCACCCTGTTCCCCAATGGGTTAACCAGTAATCTGTACTCTAAACCCTGCTTCACCCTGTTCCCCAATGGGTTAACCAGTAATCTGTACTCTAAACCCTGCTTCACCCTGTTCCCCAATGGGTTAACCAGTAATCTGTACTCTAAACCCTGCTTCACCATGTTCCCCAATGGGTTAACCAGTAATCTGTACTCTAAACCTTGATTCACCCTGTTCCCCAATGGGTTAACCAGTAATCTGTACTCTAAACCTTGATTCACCCTGTTCCCCAATGGGTTAACCAGTAATCTGTACTCTAAACCCTGCTTCCCCATGTTCCCCAATGGGTTAACCAGTACTCCCAACTCTAAACCCTGCTTCACCATGTTCCACAATGGGTTAACCAGTAATCTGTACTCTAAACCCTGCTTCACCGTGTTCCCCAATGGGTTAACCAGTAATCTGTACTCTAAACCTTGATTCACCCTGTTCCCCAATGGGTTAACCAGTAATCTGTACTCTAAACCTTGATTCACCCTGTTCCCCAATGGGTTAACCAGTAATCTGTACTCTAAACCCTGCTTCACCCTGTTCCCCAATGGGTTAACCAGTAATCTGTACTCTAAACCCTGCTTCACCCTGTTCCCCAATGGGTTAACCAGTAATCTGTACTCTAAACCTTGATTCACCCTGTTCCCCAATGGGTTAACCAGTAATCCGTACTCTAAACCTTGATTCACACTGTTCCCCAATGGGTTAACCAGTAATCCGTACTCTAAACCTTGATTCACACTGTTCCCCAATGGGTTAACCAGTAAACTGTACTCTAAACCTTGATTCACCCTGCAGTCAAGTTAAGTTCTTCCATACCGATCTAGACAAACCATTTCTATATATACCTTGCTATGTGCACGGGGGCATTGTCATGCTGAAACAGGAAACGGCCTTTCCCAAACTGTTGCAACAAATTTAGAAGCAGAGAATCACACCACACCGACACATTCTGTCCACCAAGCTAAACAACAACACATTCTCTCCTCAAAGCTAAACACCAACACAGTCTGTCCTCCAAGCTAAACACCAACACAGTCTGTCCTCCAAGCTAAACACCAACACATTCTGTCCTCCAAGCTAAACACCAACACATTCTGTCCTCCAAGCTAAACACCAACACATTCTGTCCCCCAAGCTAAACACCAACACATTCTGTCCCCCAAGCTAAACACCAACACATTCTGTCCCCCAAGCTAAACACCAACACAGTCTGTCCTCCAAGCTAAACACCAACACAGTCTGTCCTCCAAGCTAAACACCAACACATTCTGTCCTCCAAGCTAAACACCAACACATTCTGTCCTCCAAGCTAAACACCAACACATTCTGTCCCCCAAGCTAAACACCAACACAGTCTGTCCTCCAAGCTAAACACCAACACAGTCTGTCCTCCAAGCTAAACACCAACACATTCTGTCCTCCAAGCTAAACACCAACACAGTCTGTCCTCCAAGCTAAACACCAACACATTCTGTCCTCCAAGCTAAACACCAACACATTCTGTCCTCCAAGCTAAACACCAACACATTCTGTCCCCCAAGCTAAACACCAACACAGTCTGTCCTCCAAGCTAAACACCAACACAGTCTGTCCTCCAAGCTAAACACCAACACATTCTGTCCTCCAAGCTAAACACCAACACATTCTGTCCCCCAAGCTAAACACCAACACATTCTGTCCTCCAAGCTAAACACCAACACATTCTGTCCCCCAAGCTAAACACCGACACATTCTGTCCCCCAAGCTAAACACCAACACATTCTGTCCCCCAAGCTAAACACCGACACATTCTGTCCTCCAAGCTAAACACCAACACATTCTGTCCCCCAAGCTAAACACCAACACATTCTGTCCCCCAAGCTAAACACCAACACATTCTGTCCTCCAAGCTAAACACCAACACATTCTGTCCTCCAAGCTAAACACCAACACAGTCTGTCCTCCAAGCTAAACACCAACACAGTCTGTCCTCCAAGCTAACCACCAACACATTCTGTCCCCCAAGCTAAACACCGACACATAGTCTGAGTGGCCTTGTCTCTCCTAGTGATGTTATTTATGGTCTGAGTAGCTATGTCTCTCCTAGTGATGTTATTTATGGTCTGAGTGGCTATGTCTCTCCTAGTGATGTTATTTATGGTCTGAGTAGCTATGTCTCTCCTAGTGATGTTATTTATGGTCTGAGTAGCTATGTCTCTCCTAGTGATGTTATTTATGGTCTGAGTAGCTATGTCTCTCCTAGTGATGTTATTTATGGTCTGAGTGGCTATGTCTCTCCTAGTGATGTTATTTATGGTCTGAGTAGCTATGTCTCTCCTAGTGATGTTATTTATCGTCTGAGTGGCTATGTCTCTCCTAGTGATGTTATTTATGGTCTGAGTGGCTATGTCTCTCCTAGTGATGTTATTTATGATCTGAGTGGCCTTGTCTCTCCTAGTGATATTATTTATGGTCTGAGTGGCTATGTCTCTCCTAGTGATATTATTTATGGTCTGAGTGGCTATGTCTCTCCTAGTGATATTATTTATGGTCTGAGTGGCTATGTCTCTCCTAGTGATGTTATTTATGGTCTGAGTGGCTATGTCTCTCCTAGTGATGTTATTTATGGTCTGAGTGGCTATGTCTCTCCTCGTGATGTTATTTAGGTTGTCTCCATTCCTTCACTCCTATGGTCTGAGCTGCATCAACATTTTACAAAGACATTTCATGTTTCTATGAAAACACCACTTCTGAACAATACAATTGATAATGACATCTTTCTGCGTGATTCCATAGTGTAAAACAGTGGAGAAACACACTGGTCGCGGCCCAGACGACACCCTGTCGCCTGTGTTGTGCACTGCTCTGGAGTCTGAACTGTGATGTTTCCTGTAGGTGGTTCATCTGGACAAGGGTGAGGACATGCAGAAGCTTCCTCTCCAGCCTCCCTACTACGATATGGCGCCCTCCGAGTCAACCCCTTTCACTGACAAGCCGGTGAGTAAAGCCGCCTTAACCGAGGTGTACAGGTGTATAAGCCAGGTGTACAGGGTACTGCAGAGCCACGTTGAACAGCTGTATAGACCCGGTGTACAGGGTACTGCAGAGCCACGTTGAACAGCTGTATAGACCAGGTGTACAGGGTACTGCAGAGCCACGTTGAACAGCTGTATAGGCCAGGTGTACAGGGTACTGCAGAGCCACGTTGAACAGCTGTATAGGCCAGGTGTACAGGGTACTGCGGAGCCACGTTGAACAGCTGTATAGACCCGGTGTACAGGGTACTGCAGAGCCACGTTGAACAGCTGTATAGACCAGGTGTACAGGGTACTGCAGAGCCACGTTGAACAGCTGTATAGGCCAGGTGTACAGGGTACTGCAGAGCCACGTTGAACAGCTGTATAGACCAGGTGTACAGGGTACTGCAGAGCCACGTTGAACAGCTGTATAGGCCAGGTGTTCAGGGTACTGCAGAGCCACGTTGAACAGCTGTATAGACCAGGTGTACAGGGTACTGCCAGCTTCTATCTTAGCATCTGGATCTATTAGGCCAGTGTACTGGAGGATACCTGGCCCAAATCTTCCTCTCTCTGAGCAAGTGTAGTACATGCCAGGGGGCTGCCTCTCTATCCTCTACCTCTACCTCTCTACCTCTACCTCTGCCTCTCTACCTCTACCTCTACCTCTCTACCTCTTCCTCTCTACCTTTACCTCTATCTCTATCTCTACCTCTCTACCTCTCTCTACCTCTCCCTCTCTACCTCAACCCATCTACCTCTACTTCTATCTCTCTACCTCTCTCTCTACCTCTACCTCTCTACCTCTACCTCTACCCTTCTACCTCTTCCTCTATCGCTACCTCTCTACTGCTCTACCTCTACCTCTCTACCTCTCTACCTCTACCTCTACCCTTCTACCTCTTCCTCTATCGCTACCTCTCTACTGCTCTACCTCTACCTCTCTACCTCTCTACCTCTACCTCTACCTCTACCCTTCTACCTCTTCCTCTATCGCTACCTCTCTACTGCTCTACCTCTACCTCTCTACCTCTTCCTCTCTACCCCTCTACCTCTACCCCTCTACCTCTTCCTCTACTCCTCTACCTCTACTGCTCAAATCAAATCAAATCAAATGTATTTATATAGCCCTTCTTACATCAGCTGATATAATATATATGTAATATAATAATATATAATAAATATATATGCCATAATATATGCCATTTAGCAGACGCTTTTATCCAAAGCGACTTACAGTCAGTCATGTGTGCATATCTCAAAGTGCTGTACAGAAACCCAGCCTAAAACCCCAAACAGCAATCAATACTGCTCTACCTCTACCTCTCTACATCTTCCTCTCTACCTCTCAACCTCTTCCTCTCTACCGCTACCTCTCTATGGCTCTACCTCTACCTATCTACCTTTCTACCTCTTCCTCTCTACCTCTCTACCTCTTCCTCTCTGCCTCTCTACCTCTACCTCTCTACCTCTTCCTCTCTACCTCTCAACCTCTTCCTCTCTACCGCTACCTCTCTATGGCTCTACCTCTACCTATCTACCTTTCTACCTCTTCCTCTCTACCTCTCTACCTCTTCCTCTCTGCCTCTCTACCCCTACCTCTCTACCTCTACCCCTCTACCTCTTCCTCTATGTCTTTACCTCTACCTCTCTACCCCTCTATCTCTATGCCACTACCTCTACCTCTACCTCTCTATGTCTCTACCTCTACCTCTCTACCTCTCTACCTCTACCTCAACCTCTACCTCTACCTCTCTAGCGCTACCTCTCTACCTCTTCCTCTCTACCTCTCAACCTCTTCCTCTCTACCTCTTCCTCTTTACCTCTCTTCCTCTCTACCTCTCTACCTCTTCCTCTCTACCTCTCTACCTCTCTATGTCTACCTCTACCTCTATATCTCTACCTCTTCCTCTATGTCTTTACCTCTACCTCTCTACCGCTCTACCTCTACCTCTCTATGTCACTACCTCTACCTCTACCTCTCTATGTCTCTACATCTACCTCTACCTCTCTACATCTCTACCTCTACCTCTACCTCTCTACCTCTACCCCTCGACCTCTTCCTCTCTACCTCTCTACCTCTTCCTCTCTACCTCTTCCTCTTTACCTCTCTACCTCTCTACCTCTCTACCTCTCTACCTCTTCCTCTCTACCTCTACCTCTCTATGGCTCTACCTCTACCTATCTACCTTTCTACCTTTTCCTCTCTACCTCTCCACCTCTTCCTCTCTACCTCTCTACCTCTCTACCTCTCTATGTCTCCACCTCTACCACTATACCTCTACTTCTACCTCTCTACCTCTTCCTCTATGTCTTTACCTCCACCTCTTTATCTCTACCTCTCGACCGCTCGACCTCTACCTCTACCTCTCTATGTCACTACCTCTACCTATACCGCTCTACCTCTACCTCTCTATGTCTCTACCTCTACCTCTCTACCTCTACCTCTCTATGTCTCTACCTCTACCTCTACCTCTCTACCTCTCTACCTCTCTACCTCTCTACTTATATACCTCTACATCTCTTCTTCTACCTCTCTACCTCTACCCCTCTACTGCTCTACCTCTACCTCTCTACCTCTACCTCTCTACCTCTTCCTCTCCACCTCTTTACCCCTACCTATCTACCTCTACCCCTCTACCTCTTCCTCTATGTCTTTAGCTCTACCTCTCTACCCCTCTATCTCTATGTCACTACATCTACCTCTCTACCTCTACCTCTACCCCTCTACCTCTACCTCTACCTCTACCTCTACCTCTACCTCTACCTCTCTACCTCTACGTCTCTACCTCTACGTCTCTACCTCTACGTCTCTACCTCTACCTCTACGTCTCTACCTCTACCTCTACGTCTCTACCTCAACCTCTCTACCTCTACCTCTACGTCTCTATGTCTATACCTCTACCTCTACATCTCTACCTCTACCTCTACCTCTACCTCTACCTCTCTACCTCTACCTCTCTACCTCTACCTCTCTACCTCTACCTCTCCGTCTCTACCTCTCTACCTCTACGTCTCTACCTCAACCTCTCTACCTCTACCTCTCTACCTCTACCTCTCTACCTCTACCTCTCTACCTCTACCTCTACGTCTCTACCTCTCTACCTCTACGTCTCTACCTCTACGTCTCTACCTCTACCTCTACGTCTCTACCTCTACGTCTCTACCTCTACCTCTCTTCCTCTACGTCTCTACCTCTACGTCTCTACCTCTACCTCTACGTCTCTACCTCTACCTCTACCTCTACCTCTCTACCTCTACGTCTCTACCTCTACCTCTACGCCTCTACCTCTACGTCTCTACCTCTACCTCTACGTCTCTACCACTACCTCTACCTCTCTACCTCTACGTCTCTACCTCTACCTCTACGTCTCTACCTCTACCTCTACGTCTCTACCTCAACCTCTCTACCTCTACCTCTACGTCTCTACCTCTACCTCTACGTCTCTACCTCTACCTCTACATCTCTACCTCTACGTCTCTACCTCTACCTCTCTTCCTCTACGTCTCTACCTCTACGTCTCTACCTCTACCTCTACGTCTCTACCTCTACCTCTCTACCTCTACGTCTCTACCTCTACCTCTACGCCTCTACCTCTACGTCTCTACCTCTACCTCTACGTCTCTACCTCTACCTCTACGTCTCTACCTCTACCTCTACGTCTCTACCTCTACCTCTCTACCTCTACGTCTCTACCTCTACCTCTACGCCTCTACCTCTACGTCTCTACCTCTACCTCTACGTCTCTACCACTACCTCTACCTCTCTACCTCTACGTCTCTACCTCTACCTCTACGTCTCTACCTCTACCTCTACGTCTCTACCTCTACCTCTACATCTCTACCTCTACCTCTCTACCTCTACGTCTCTACCTCCACCTCTACGTTTCTACCTCTACCTCTCTACCTCTACCTCTACCTCTACCTCTACGTCTCTAAGTCTCTACGTCTCTACGTCTCTACCTCTACCTCTACCTCTACGTCTCTACCTCTCTCTACCTCTACCTCTACGTCTCTACCTCTACGTCTCTACCTCTACCACTCTACCTCTACCTCTACCTCTACCTCTCTACCTCTACCTCTCTACCTCTACCTCTACCTCTCTACCTCTACCTCTCTACCACTACCTCTACATCTACGTCTCTACCTCTACCTCTACCACTACCTCTACCTCTACCACTACCTCTACCTCTACGCCTCTACCTCTACCTCTCGTCTCTACCTCTACGTCTCTACCTCTACCTCTACCTCTACCACTACCTCTACCTCTACCTCTACCTCTCTACCTCTACCTCTCTACCTCTACCTCTCTACCTCTACCTCTACGTCTCTACGTCTCTACCTCTACCTCTACGTCTCTACCTCAACCTCTCTACCTCTACCTCTACGTCTCTACTTCTACCACTCTACCTCTACCTCTACCTCTACGTCTCTACCTCTACCTCTACCTCTACCTCTACCTCTACCTCTCTACCTCTACCTCTACCACTACCTCTACCTCTACCTCTACCTCTCCCCCCACGTTCAGCTGGAAGGTGGCGCATGGAATGCAAAAATATTCCTAAAAATATTTAACCTCCACACATTAACAAGTCCAATGGCTCAAATGAAAGATAAAAACCTTGTTTATCTACCCAGCAAGTCAGATTTCTAAAATGTTTTACGGCGAAAACATAGCACATATTTACGTCAAACCACCACCGAAGACACAGCTAATTTGCATAGCCAAGTTGAAAAAAATATGCAATCAACAAACGCAGGATTAAAAGAAAAATAATTTCACTAACCTTTTGAAATCTTCATCAGATGACAGTAATATAACATGATACACAGTACATTTATGTTTTTTTCAATAATATGCTATATATATCCATAAATCTCTGTTTACAATGATGCATCGTTCAAAAAATGCTACTCAAATGTCCTGAGAAATGACGATAGCCCCGGCAGATAATGTCAGCTAACAAGGAATATACATCATAAACTTTGTTCTACATATATATAGGAAGATATACTTCTTCTGAATGCTGTGTTACATTTATTTTTAACGTTACAGGTTTCGTTCACTAGGCTATACTATGAGTCAGCGCTCAAAAAGTAGCATTATGGCTCCTCTATCTTGGAGTCCACAGAAACCCAAATGTACCACATAAATATTCCCTTACCTTTGCTGTTCTTCCATCAGAAGACCTGGAAGGAATTATACTTACCAAAAACAGCGTTTAGTTTTGCAGTCTGTGTCTTTCGGTTCTCAAAAACGACACATTTCGGTTGAAATGCAGCCAAAAGTCAAGTGGATGCGCACCAAAACGTCGAAATTATATATTATATGTAGACTAAACTTGTCAAACTATGTTCATAATCAAGCTTTAACATGTTATAAAGGTGTACAGCAATTGTGAGGACGAACAGAAACACAGGCACCGTTTAATCGATCTTGGAAAAAAGACAGGACCGGAGCAGAGCGCGCATAAGAGTAACCTGTTTTTTCGCGTGACCGAAAGGTTTCGGCCCGCCAAAACTCTCGTGAGCACGCGATTCTCACAATGAGAAGCCCCATTGGAAGCAGACATCGCGCTGAAGACAAAGAGTCTGTTCCCAGACCTGTAGGTGCTTGGGCAGGGTGGGGGCGATGACGTCAAAGTTGGGCCAACTTTTATGATGACAAGAGAGAGTTTGGGAGAATGACTGCCCTGAGAGTTCTGCTTTACATATAGACATAATTTAAACGGTTTTAGAAGCTTTAGAGTGTTTTCTATTCAATAATATTTTTTTATTTGCATATATTAGCAACTTTTGACAAACCAAAATTCTGTTTAATATGGGCACGCAATTCCTCCAAAGGGGGCAGTAAACAGCCCTATCCCCAACAGGTTTTAACAAATAAAGTGTTCAACCAATCAAAATATATTTTATATTTGAAATTCTTCAAATTGCGACCCTGTGCCTTGATGACAGCTTTGCACACGCTTGGCATTCTCTCAACCAGCTTGATGAGCTAGTCACCTGCAATGCATTTTAATTAACAGGTGCCTTCTTAAAAGTTAACTTGTGGAATTTCTTTCCTTCATAATGCATTTGAGCCAATCATTTGTGTTGTGACAAGGTAGGGGTGGTATACAGAAGATAGCTCTATGTGGTAAAAGACCCAGTCCATATTATGGCAAGAACAGCTCATCATCTTTAAGACATGAAGGTCAGTCAATGCAGAACATTTCAAAAACATTGAAAGTTTCTTCAGGTCTAGTCGCAAAAACCATCCAGCGCTGTGATGAAACTGTCTCTCATGAGGACCACCACAGGAAAGACCCTCTTTAGACTCTGCTGCAGAGGAGAAGTTCATTAGAGAGTTAACTGTCTCTCATGAGGACCGCCACAGGAAAGACCCTCTTTAGACTCTGCTGCAGAGGAGAAGTTCATTAGAGAGTTAACTGTCTCTCATGAGGACCGCCACAGGAAAGACCCTCTTTAGACTCTGCTGCAGAGGAGAAGTTCATTAGAGAGTTAACTGTCTCTCATGAGGACCGCCACAGGAAAGACCCTCTTTAGACTCTGCTGCAGAGGAGAAGTTCATTAGAGAGTTAACTGTCTCTCATGAGGACCGTCACAGGAAAGAAAGACCCTCTTTAGACTCTGCTGCAGAGGAGAAGTTCATAAGAGAGTTAACTGTCTCTCATGAGGACCGCCACATGAAAGACCCTCTTTAGACTCTGCTGCAGAGGAGAAGTTCATTAGAGAGTTAACTGTCTCTCATGAGGACCGCCACATGAAAGACCCTCTTTAGACTCTGCTGCAGAGGAGAAGTTCATTAGAGAGTTAACTGTCTCTCATGAGGACCACCACAGGAAAGACCCTCTTTAGACTCTGCTGCAGAGGAGAAGTTCATTAGAGAGTTAACTGTCTCTCATGAGGACCGCCACAGGAAAGAAAGACCTCTCTTTAGACTCTGCTGCAGAGGAGAAGTTCATTAGAGAGTTAACTGTCTCTCATGAGGACCGCCACAGGAAAGACCCTCTTTAGACTCTGCTGCAGAGGAGAAGTTCATTAGAGAGTTAACTGTCTCTCATGAGGACCGCCACAGGAAGGACCCTCTTTAGACTCTGCTGCAGAGGAGAAGTTCATTAGAGAGTTAACTGTCTCTCATGAGGACCGCCACAGGAAAGACCCTCTTTAGACTCTGCTGCAGAGGAGAAGTTCATTAGAGAGTTAACTGTCTCTCATGAGGACCGCCACAGGAAAGAAAGACCCTCTTTAGACTCTGCTGCAGAGGAGAAGTTCATAAGAGAGTTAACTGTCTCTCATGAGGACCGCCACATGAAAGACCCTCTTTAGACTCTGCTGCAGAGGAGAAGTTCATTAGAGAGTTAACTGTCTCTCATGAGGACCGCCACATGAAAGACCCTCTTTAGACTCTGCTGCAGAGGAGAAGTTCATTAGAGAGTTAACTGTCTCTCATGAGGACCACCACAGGAAAGACCCTCTTTAGACTCTGCTGCAGAGGAGAAGTTCATTAGAGAGTTAACTGTCTCTCATGAGGACCGCCACAGGAAAGAAAGACCCTCTTTAGACTCTGCTGCAGAGGAGAAGTTCATTAGAGAGTTAACTGTCTCTCATGAGGACCGCCACAGGAAAGACCCTCTTTAGACTCTGCTGCAGAGGAGAAGTTCATTAGAGAGTTAACTGTCTCTCATGAGGACCACCACAGGAAAGAAAGACCCTCTTTAGACTCTGCTGCAGAGGAGAAGTTCATAAGAGAGTTAACTGTCTCTCATGAGGACCGCCACAGGAAAGAAAGACCCTCTTTAGACTCTGCTGCAGAGGAGAAGTTCATTAGAGAGTTAACTGTCTCTCATGAGGACCGCCACAGGAAAGAAAGACCCTCTTTAGACTCTGCTGCAGAGGAGAAGTTCATTAGAGAGTTAACTGTCTCTCATGAGGACCGCCACATGAAAGACCCTCTTTAGACTCTGCTGCAGAGGAGAAGTTCATTAGAGAGTTAACTGTCTCTCATGAGGACCACCACAGGAAAGACCCTCTTTAGACTCTGCTGCAGAGGAGAAGTTCATTAGAGAGTTAACTGTCTCTCATGAGGACCGCCACAGGAAAGACCCTCTTTAGACTCTGCTGCAGAGGAGAAGTTCATTAGAGAGTTAACTGTCTCTCATGAGGACCGCCACAGGAAAGACCCTCTTTAGACTCTGCTGCAGAGGAGAAGTTCATTAGAGAGTTAACTGTCTCTCATGAGGACCGCCACAGGAAAGAAAGACCCTCTTTAGATTCTGCTGCAGAGGATAAGTTCATTAGAGAGTTAACTGTCTCTCATGAGGACCGCCACATGAAAGACCCTCTTTAGACTCTGCTGCAGAGGAGAAGTTCATTAGAGAGTTAACTGTCTCTCATGAGGACCACCACAGGAAAGAAAGACCCTCTTTAGACTCTGCTGCAGAGGAGAAGTTCATAAGAGAGTTAACTGTCTCTCATGAGGACCGCCACAGGAAAGAAAGACCCTCTTTAGACTCTGCTGCAGAGGAGAAGTTCATTAGAGAGTTAACTGTCTCTCATGAGGACCGCCACAGGAAAGAAAGACCCTCTTCAGACTCTGCTGCAGAGGAGAAGTTCATTAGAGAGTTAACTGTCTCTCATGAGGACCGCCACAGGAAAGACCTTCTTTAGACTCTGCTGCAGAGGAGAAGTTCATTAGAGAAATAACTGTCTCTCATCAGGACCGCCACAGGAAAGAAAGACCCTCTTTAGACTCTGCTGCAGAGGAGAAGTTCATTAGAGAGTTAACTGTCTCTCATGAGGACCGCCACAGGAAAGAAAGACCCTCTTTAGACTCTGCTGCAGAGGAGAAGTTCATTAGAGAGTTAACTGTCTCTCATGAGGACCGCCACAGGAAAGAAAGACCCTCTTTAGACTCTGCTGCAGAGGAGAAGTTCATTAGAGAGTTAACTGTCTCTCATGAGGACCGCCACAGGAAAGACCCTCTTTAGACTCTGCTGCAGAGGAGAAGTTCATTAGAGAGTTAACTGTCTCTCATGAGGACCGCCACAGGAAAGAAAGACCCTCTTTAGACTCTGCTGCAGAGGAGAAGTTCATTAGAGAGTTAACTGTCTCTCATGAGGACCACCACAGGAAAGACCCTCTTTAGACTCTGCTGCAGAGGAGAAGTTCATTAGAGAGTTAACTGTCTCTCATGAGGACCGCCACAGGAAAGACCCTCTTTAGACTCTGCTGCAGAGGAGAAGTTCATTAGAGAGTTAACTGTCTCTCATGAGGACCGCCACAGGAAATTAGAAAGTACCCTCTTTAGACTCTGCTGCAGAGGAGAAGTTCATTAGAGAGTTAACTGTCTCTCATGAGGACCGCCACAGGAAAGAAAGACCCTCTTCAGACTCTGCTGCAGAGGAGAAGTTCATTAGAGAGTTAACTGTCTCTCATGAGGACCACCACAGGAAAGAAAGACCCTCTTTAGACTCTGCTGCAGAGGAGAAGTTCATTAGAGAGTTAACTGTCTCTCATGAGGACCGCCACAGGAAAGAAAGACCCTCTTTAGACTCTGCTGCAGAGGAGAAGTTCATTAGAGAGTTAACTGTCTCTCATGAGGACCCTCTTTAGCTCACAGGAAAGAAGAGACCCTCTTCAGACTCTGCTGCAGAGGAGAAGTTCATTAGAGAGTTAACTGTCTCTCATGAGGACCACCACAGGAAAGAAAGACCCTCTTTAGACTCTGCTGCAGAGGAGAAGTTCATTAGAGAGTTAACTGTCTCTCATGAGGACCGCTACAGGAAAGACCCTCTTTAGACTCTGCTGCAGAGGAGAAGTTCATTAGAGAGTTAACTGTCTCTCATGAGGACCGCCACAGGAAAGAAAGACCCTCTTTAGACTCTGCTGCAGAGGAGAAGTTCATTAGAGAGTTAACTGTCTCTCATGAGGACCGCCACAGGAAAGAAAGACCCTCTTCAGACTCTGCTGCAGAGGAGAAGTTCATTAGAGAGTTAACTGTCTCTCATGAGGACCGCCACAGGAAAGACCTTCTTTAGACTCTGCTGCAGAGGAGAAGTTCATTAGAGAAATAACTGTCTCTCATCAGGACCGCCACAGGAAAGAAAGACCCTCTTTAGACTCTGCTGCAGAGGAGAAGTTCATTAGAGAGTTAACTGTCTCTCATGAGGACCGCCACAGGAAAGAAAGACCCTCTTTAGACTCTGCTGCAGAGGAGAAGTTCATTAGAGAGTTAACTGTCTCTCATGAGGACCGTCACAGGAAAGACCCTCTTTAGACTCTGCTGCAGAGGAGAAGTTCATTAGAGAGTTAACTGTCTCTCCGCCACAGGAAAGACCCTCTGAGGACCGTCACAGGAAAGACCCTCTTTAGACTCTGCTGCAGAGGAGAAGTTCATTAGAGAGTTAACTGTCTCTCATGAGGACCGCCACAGGAAAGAAAGACCCTCTTTAGACTCTGCTGCAGAGGAGAAGTTCATTAGAGAGTTAACTGTCTCTCATGAGGACCACCACAGGAAAGACCCTCTTTAGACTCTGCTGCAGAGGAGAAGTTCATTAGAGAGTTAACTGTCTCTCATGAGGACCGCCACAGGAAAGAAATACCCTCTTCAGACTCTGCTGCAGAGGAGAAGTTCATTAGAGAGTTAACTGTCTCTCATGAGGACCGCCACAGGAAAGAAAGACCCTCTTCAGACTCTGCTGCAGAGGAGAAGTTCATTAGAGAGTTAACTGTCTCTCATGAGGACCACCACAGGAAAGAAAGACCCTCTTTAGACTCTGCTGCAGAGGAGAAGTTCATTAGAGAGTTAACTGTCTCTCATGAGGACCGCCACAGGAAAGAAAGACCCTCTTTAGACTCTGCTGCAGAGGAGAAGTTCATTAGAGAGTTAACTGTCTCTCATGAGGACCGCCACAGGAAAGAAAGACCCTCTTCAGACTCTGCTGCAGAGGAGAAGTTCATTAGAGAGTTAACTGTCTCTCATGAGGACCATCACAGGAAAGAAAGACCCTCTTTAGACTCTGCTGCAGAGGAGAAGTTCATTAGAGAGTTAACTGTCTCTCATGAGGACCATCACAGGAAAGAAAGACCCTCTTTAGACTCTGCTGCAGAGGAGAAGTTCATTAGAGAGTTAACTGTCTCTCATGAGGACCGCCACAGGAAAGAAAGACCCTCTTTCAACTCTGCTGCATTGGAGAAGTTAATTCGAGTTGCCAGCTTCAGAAATTGCAGCCCAAATAAATGCTTCACAGAGTTCAAGTAACAGAAACATCTCAACATCAACTGTTCAGAGGAGACTGTGTTAATCAGGCCTTCATGGTCAAATTGCTGCAAAGAAACAACTACTAAAGAACACCAATAAATGTGTCCTTTGGTCTGGAGTCCAAATTGGAGATTTTTGGTTCCAACTGCCGTGTCTTTGTGAGAAATGTTGTGGGTGAACGGATGATCTCTGCATGTGTATTTCCCACTGTGAAGCATGGAGGAGGAGGTGTTTTGGTGTGGGGGTACTTTGCTGCTGACACTGTCTGTGATTTATTTAGAATTCAAGGCACACTTAACCAGCATAGTTACCACAGCATTCTGCAGCGATACGCCATCCCATCTTGTTTGGTCTTAGTGGGACTATCATTTTTTAGAAAAGGTTACTAAAGGACACCAATAAGAAGAAGAGACTTGCTTGGGCCAAGAAGCACGGGCAATGGACATTAGACCGGAGGAAATGTGACCTTTGGTCTGGAGTCCAAATTTTAGATTTTTTGGTTCCAACCGCCGTGTCTTTGTGAGACACGGTGGGAGAGAACGGATGATCTCCGCATATTGTATTTACAACCGTAAAGCATGGAGGAGGAGGTGTTATGCTGTGTGTGTGGTAACCCATCTGGTTTGGGCTTAGTGGTACTATCATACATTTTTCAACAGGACAATGACCCAACACACCTCCAGGCTGTGTAAGGGATATTTGACCAAGAAGGGAAGTGATGGAGTGCTGCGTCAGATGACCTGGTCTCCACAATCACCTGACCTTAACACCAACTGCGATAGTTTGGCATGAATTGGACTGCATATTGAAGGAAAAGCAGCCAACAAGTGCTAAGCATACGTGGGAACTCCTTCAAGACAGTTGGAAAAGCATTCCAGGTGAAGCTGGTTGAGAGAATGCCAACAGTGTCCAAAGCTGTCATCAAGGCAATGGGGCTATTTGAAAAATCTAAAATCTAAAATACATATATATATATATATATATATATATATATCGACGTCGACATCGACCTCTACCTCTCCACCCCTCTCATTATCTCTATACGCTATCTCTATCTATACCTCTATCTCTGTGTCTACTTCTATCTCTACCTTTACCTCTCTGCATCTACCTCTCTGCCTCTACCTCTCAACAAATATCTCTACCTCTATCTCTATTTCTATTTCTATCTCTAAATCTATCTCTATTTCTAACTATATCTCTACCTCTATCTCTACCTCTATCTCTACCTCTACCTCTACCTCTCTACATATATCTCTACCTCTACCTCTATCTCTACCTCTCTACCTCTCTACATATATCTCTACCTCTACCTCTGTACATATATCTCTTTCTCTACCTCTATCTCTACTTCTAACTCAATCTCTACCTCTCTAGGTATATCTCTATCTCTATCTATACCTCTATCTCTATCCCAACCTATATCTCTACCACTATCTCTATCTCTACCTCTACCTCTCTACATATATCTCTACCTCTACCTCTATCTCTACCTCTATCTCTACCTTTTTCTCTACCTCTACCTCTCTACCACTACCTCTCTAACTATACCTTTACCTCTCTACATTTCTACCTCTTTACCTCTCTACCTCTATTTCTATAACTATACCTTTGCCTCTCTGCCTCTACCTCTAGCAGGTACCTCCTGTAAACCCATCAGCAACATTCACCTCCTGTGAACCCATCAGCAGCATTCACCTCCTGTAAACCCATCAGCAGCATTCACCTCCTGTGAACCCATCAGCAGCATTCACCTCCTGTAACCCCATCAGCAACATTTCACCTCCTGTAAACCCATCAGCAGCATTCACCTCCTGTAAACCCATCAGCAGCATTCAACTCCTGTTAACCCATCAGCAGCATTCACCCCCTGTAACCCCATCAGCAGCATTCACCTCCTGTAACCCCACCAGCAGCATTCACCTCCTGTAAACCCATCAGCAGCATTCACCTCCTGTAACCCCACCAGCAGCATTCACCTCCTGTAACCCCATCAGCAACATTCACCTCCTGTAACCCCACCAGCAGCATTCACCTCCTGTAATCCCATCAGCAGCATTCATCTCCTGTAAATCCATCAGCAACATTCACCTCCTGTAAACCCCACCAGCAGCATTCATCTCCTGTATACCCATCAGCAGCATTCATCTCCTGTAAACCCATCAGCAGCATTCACCTCCTGTAAACCCCACCAGCAGCATTCATCTCCTGTAAACCCATCAGCAGCATTCACCTCCTGTAAACCCCACCAGCAGCATTCATCTCCTGTAAACCCATCAGCAGCATTCACCTCCTGTAAACCCATCAGCAGCATTCACCTCCTGTAAACCCATCAGCAGCATTCACCTCCTGTAAACCCATCAGCAGCATTCACCTCCTGTATACCCATCAGCAGCATTCACCTCCTGTAAACCCCATCAGCAGCATTCACCTCCTGTAAACCCCATCAGCAGCATTTTCAGTGCCTTGCGTAAGTATTCACCCCCTTGACGTTTTTCCTATTTTGTTGCATTACAACCTGTCATTTAAATGGAGTTTTATTTGTATTTGTTTCAGGGCTACAGGCAGTTAGATTTGGGTATTTGAGTCTCACAGTTGACTATCAAGTGTTTGCCTTGTAGTCAGTGTCGAATGCAAGCTAGCTGGGTGGTTTGGCTAATCACACACACACACACACACACACACACACACACACACACACACACACACACACACACACACACACACACACACACACACACACACACACACACACACACACACACACACACACACACACACACACACACACACAGACTTCCCAGAAAATGTGTGTCAATGTGAGGCTTGTTGTTTGTCAACTTGTCACAAAGTTGAACAATGTCTGTGTCTGTTGTTAAATATAAATGTCATGTTTTTTTCACCCTGGACTGCTTGACAGCAGGGCTTTTTAGGCTTGGTCTGCCTGATCACAAGATTATGTCAGAGGTTTGTGTTGTCACCAGGCTTGACAGCAGGGCTTTTTAGGCTTGGTCTGCCTGATCACAAGATTATGCCAGAGGTTTGTGTTGTCACCAGGCTTTAAGTTATTCACAAAAGTTTTTCACAAAAGCATGACTCACAGATTGAATTATAGATGTTCAAACTGATGTGTCAAAGCAGCAGTGAACCATACGATACAGTGACATCGCACACAGATTAAAACAACATGTGGGGAGGGGAGATCCACAGCAGGGTGGAGGGGAGATCCACAGCAGGGTGGAGGGGAGATCCACAGCAGGGTGGAGGGGAGATCCACAGCAGGGTGGAGGGGAGATCCACAGCAGGGTGGAGGGGAGATCCACAGCAGTGTGGAGGGAGATCCACAGCAGGGTGGAGGGGAGATCCACAGCAGGGTGGAGGGGAGATCCACAGCAGGGTGGAGGGGGAGATCCACAGCAGGGTGGAGGGGAGATCCACAGCAGGGTGGAGGGGAGATCCACAGCAGGGTGGAGGGAGATCCACAGCAGGGTGGAGGGGAGATCCACAGCAGGGTGGAGGGGAGATCCACAGCAGGGTGGAGGGAGATCCACAGCAGGGTGGAGGAGAGATCCACAGCAGGGTGGAGGAGAGATCCACAGCAGGGTGGAGGGAGATCCACAGCAGGGTGGAGGGGAGATCCACAGCAGGGTGGAGGGGAGATCCACAGCAGTGGGGAGGGGAGATCCACAGCAGGGTGGAGGGAGATCCACAGCAGGGTGGAGGGGAGATCCACAGCAGTGTGGAGGGAGATCCACAGCAGTGTGGAGGGGGATCCACAGCAGGGTGGAGGGGAGATCCACAGCAGTGTGGAGGGGAGATCCACAGCAGGGTGGAGGGGAGATCCACAGCAGTGTGGAGGGGAGATCCACAGCAGTGTGGAGGGGAGATCCACAGCAGTGTGGAGGGGAGATCCACAGCAGGGTGGAGGGGAGATCCACAGCAGGGTGGAGGGAGATCCACAGCAGTGTGGAGGGGAGATCCACAGCAGTGTGGAGGGGGATCCACAGCAGGGTGGAGGGGAGATCCACAGCAGGGTGGAGGGGAGATCCACAGCAGGGTGGAGGGGAGATCCACAGCAGTGTGGAGGGGAGATCCACAGCAGGGTGGAGGGGAGATCCACAGCAGGGTGGAGGGGAGATCCACAGCAGGGTGGAGGGGAGATCCACAGCAGTGGGGAGGGGAGATCCACAGCAGGGTGGAGGGGAGATCCACAGCAGTGTGGAGGGGAGATCCACAGCAGGGTGGAGGGGAGATCCACAGCAGGGTGGAGGGGAGATCCACAGCAGGGTGGAGGGGAGATCCACAGCAGTGTGGAGGGGAGATCCACAGCAGGGTGGAGGGGAGATCCACAGCAGGGTGGAGGGGAGATCCACAGCAGTGTGGAGGGGAGATCCACAGCAGGGTGGAGGGGAGATCCACAGCAGTGTGGAGGGGAGATCCACAGCAGGGTGGAGGGGAGATCCACAGCAGTGTGGAGGGGAGATCCACAGCAGGGTGGAGGGGAGATCCACAGCAGGGTGGAGGGGAGATCCACAGCAGGGTGGAGGGAGTTCCACAGCAGGGTGGAGGGGAGATCCACAGCAGGGTGGAGGGAGATCCACAGCAGGGTGGAGGGAGATCCACAGCAGGGTGGAGGGAGATCCACAGCAGGGTGGAGGGGAGATCCACAGCAGGGTGGAGGGGAGATCCACAGCAGGGTGGAGGGGAGATCCACAGCAGTGTGGAGGGGAGATCCACAGCAGTGTGGAGGGGAGATCCACAGCAGGGTGGAGGGGAGATCCACAGCAGGGTGGAGGGGAGTTCCACAGCAGGGTGGAGGGAGATCCACAGCAGGGTGGAGGGAGATCCACAGCAGGGTGGAGGGAGATCCACAGCAGGGTGGAGGGAGATCCACAGCAGGGTGGAGGGAGATCCACAGCAGGGTGGAGGGGAGATCCACAGCAGTGTGGAGGGGAGATCCACAGCAGTGTGGAGGGAGATCCACAGCAGGGTGGAGGGAGATCCACAGCAGGGTGGAGGGGAGATCCACAGCAGGGTGGAGGGGAGATCCACAGCAGGGTGGAGGGAGATCCACAGCAGTGTGGAGGGAGATCCACAGCAGGGTGGAGGGAGATCCACAGCAGGGTGGAGGGGAGATCCACAGCAGGGTGGAGGGGAGATCCACAGCAGGGTGGAGGGGAGATCCACAGCAGTGTGGAGGGGAGATCCACAGCAGTGTGGAGGGAGATCCACAGCAGGGTGGAGGGGAGATCCACAGCAGTGTGGAGGGGGATCCACAGCAGGGTGGAGGGGAGATCCACAGCAGGGTGGAGGGGAGATCCACAGCAGTGTGGAGGGGAGATCCACAGCAGGGTGGAGGGGAGATCCACAGCAGGGTGGAGGGGAGATCCACAGCAGTGTGGAGGGGAGATCCACAGCAGGGTGGAGGGGAGATCCACAGCAGTGTGGAGGGGAGATCCACAGCAGGGTGGAGGGGAGATCCACAGCAGGGTGGAGGGGAGATCCACAGCAGGGTGGAGGGGAGATCCACAGCAGTGTGGAGGGGAGATCCACAGCAGTGTGGAGGGGAGATCCACAGCAGTGTGGAGGGGAGATCCACAGCAGTGTGGAGGGGAGATCCACAGCAGTGTGGAGGGGAGATCCACAGCAGTGTGGAGGGAGATCCACAGCAGTGTGGAGGGAGATCCACAGCAGGGTGGAGGGGAGATCCACAGCAGTGTGGAGGGGAGATCCACAGCAGTGTGGAGGGGAGATCCACAGCAGGGTGGAGGGAGATCCACAGCAGGGTGGAGGGGAGCTCCACAGCAGGGTGGAGGGAGATCCACAGCAGGGTGGAGGGGAGATCCACAGCAGGGTGGAGGGGAGATCCACAGCAGGGTGGAGGGAGCTCCACAGCAGGGTGGAGGGGAGATCCACAGCAGGGTGGAGGGAGATCCACAGCAGGGTGGAGGGAGATCCACAGCAGGGTGGAGGGAGATCCACAGCAGGGTGGAGGGGAGATCCACAGCAGGGTGGAGGGAGATCCACAGCAGTGGGAGGGGAGATCCACAGCAGGGTGGAGGGAGATCCACAGCAGGGTGGAGGGAGATCCACAGCAGGGTGGAGGGGAGATCCACAGCAGGGTGGAGGGAGATCCACAGCAGGGTGGAGGGGAGATCCACAGCAGTGTGGAGGGGAGATCCACAGCAGGGTGGAGGGGAGATCCACAGCAGTGTGGAGGGGAGATCCACAGCAGGGTGGAGGGGAGATCCACAGCAGTGTGGAGGAGAGATCCACAGCAGGGTGGAGGGGAGTTCCACAGCAGGGTGGAGGGGAGATCCACAGCAGTGTGGAGGAGAGATCCACAGCAGGGTGGAGGGAGATCCACAGCAGGGTGGAGGGAGATCCACAGCAGTGTGGAGGAGAGATCCACAGCAGGGTGGAGGGGAGATCCACAGCAGGGTGGAGGGGAGATCCACAGCAGGGTGGAGGGGAGATCCACAGCAGGGTGGAGGGGAGATCCACAGCAGTGTGGAGGGGAGCTCCACAGCAGTGTGGAGGGGAGATCCACAGCAGGGTGGAGGGGAGATCCACAGCAGGGTGGAGGGGAGTTCCACAGCAGTTTTCATCACTTTCTATTTAGTAATGTGGAAATCCTCAGGTCGGGAAACTAATGTTAATTAAACAAATATGCATGTTTTTCCATCCCTGTTTCTCCTTTACAGCAGGGTACACATATACACCCTAACCTGACAACGCTGGTCAAATAGTGTAGTCAACACACAGCAGGGTACACATATACACCCTAACCTGACAACGCTGGTCAAATAGTGTAGTCAACACACAGCAGGGTACACATATACACCCTAACCTGACAACGCTGGTCAAATAGTGTAGTCAACACACAGCAGGGTACACATATACACCCTAACCTGACAACGCTGGTCAAATAGTGTAGTCAACACACAATCTAATGTCTAGTTTGGTCCTAGTTATTAACTACTGCACGTGAATACAAAAGAAAACGGCATGAACCATGAACCCTCTTAGGCCTCACTCCCCCCCTATCTGACATACCTACTGCAGCCCTCATCCTCCACATACAACACCTGTTCACTCCCCCCTATCTGAGATACCTACTGCAGCCCTCATCCTCCACATACAACACCTGTTCACTCCCCCCTATCTGAGATACCTACGGCAGCCCTCATCCTCCACATACAACACCTGTTCACTCCCCCTATCTGAGATACCTACTGCAGCCCTCATCCTCCACATACAACACCTGTTCACTCCCCTATCTGAGATACCTACTGCAGCCCTCATCCTCCACATACAACACCTGTTCACACCCCCCTATCTGAGATACCTACTGCAGCCCTCATCCTCCACATACAACACCTGTTCACTCCCCTATCTGAGATACCTACTGCAGCCCTCATCCTCCACATACAACACCTGTTCACACCCCCTATCTGAGATACCTACTGCAGCCCTCATCCTCCACATACAACACCTGTTCACTCACCCCTATCTGAGATACCTACTGCAGCCCTCATCCTCCACATACAACACCCCTTCACTCCCCTATCTGAGATATCTACTGCAGCCCTCATCCTCCACATACAACACCTGTTCACTCCCCCTATCTGAGATACCTACCGCAGCCCTCATCCTCCACATACAACACCTGTTCACTCCCTCCTATCTGAGATATCTACTGCAGCCCTCATCCTCCGCATACAACACCTGTTCACTCCCCTATCTGAGATACCTACTGCAGCCCTCATCCTCCACATACAACACCTGTTCACTCCCCCCTATCTGAGATACCTACTGCAGCCCTCATCCTCCACATACAACACCTGTTCACTCTCCCCTATCTGAGATACCTACTGCAGCCCTCATCCTCCACATACAACACCTGTTCACTCCCCCCTATCTGAGATATCTACTGCAGCCCTCATCCTCCACATACAACACCTGTTCACTCCCTCCTATCTGAGATACCTACTGCAGCCCTCATCCTCCGCATACAACACCCGTTCTGCCAGGCACATTCTGTCAAAGGTCCCCCAAGCACACACATCCCTGGGTCACTCGTCTTTTCAGTTCACTGCAGCAAGCAACTGGAACGAGCTGCAACAATCACTCAAACTGGACAGTTTTATCTCAATCTCTTCATTCAAAGACTCAATCATGGAACCTCTTACTGACAGTTGTGGCTGCTTTGTGTGATGTATTGTGGTCTCTAACCTTCTTGCCCTTTGTGCTGTTGTCTGTGTCCAATAATGTTTGTACCATGTTTTGTGTTGCTACCATGTTGTGTTGCTACCATGTTGTGTTGCTACCATGTTGTGTTGCTACCATGTTGTGTTGCTACCATGTTGTGTTGCTACCATGTTGTGTTGCTACCATGTTGTGTTTCCACCATGTTGTGTTGCTACCATGTTGTGTTGCTACCATGTTGTGTTGCTACCATGTTGTGTTGCTACCATGTTGTGTTGCTACCATGTTGTGTTGCTACCATGTTGTGTTGCCACCATGTTGTGTTGCTACCATGTTGTGTTGCTACCATGTTGTGTTGCCACCATGTTGTGTTGCTACCATGTTGTGTTGCTACCATGTTGTGTTGCTACCATGTTGTGTTGCTACCATGTTGTGTTGCTACCATGTTGTGTTGCCACCATGTTGTGTTGCTACCATGTTGTGTTGCTACCATGTTGTGTTGCCACCATGTTGTGTTGCTACCATGTTGTGTTGCTACCATGTTGTGTTGCTACCATGTTGTGTTGCTACCATGTTGTGTTGCTACCATGTTGTGTTGCTACCATGTTGTGTTGCTACCATGTTGTGTTGCTACCATGTTGTGTTGCTACCATGTTGTGTTGCTACCATGTTGTGTTGCTACCATGTTGTGTTGCCACCATGTTGTGTTGCTACCATGTTGTGTTGCTACCATGTTGTGTTGCTACCATGTTGTGTTGCTACCATGTTGTGTTGCTACCATGTTGTGTTGCTACCATGTTGTGTTGCTACCATGTTGTGTTGCTACCATGTTGTGTTGCTGCCATGTTGTCGTCATGTGTTGCTGCCTTGCTAGGTTGTTGTCTTTAAGTCTCTCTTTATGTAGTGTTGCGCTGTCTCTCTTGTCGTCATGTGTTTTTTCCCCCCTCTATATGTTTTATTTGATTTCTCATCCCTATAGCCCTCGTCCCTGCAGGAGGCCTTCTGGCCCGTCATTATAAATCAGAACATGTTGTTAAACTGACTAGTTAAATAAAGGTTACTTAAAGGTTAAATACAATGAAATAAAAAATGAGCCGCTCCAGCGAGACATGTTTAAAGCCCATCTGTAGGGCATCTGTCGCCAGTCTACCTGACCATGCTGGGGAAGGAGAAACCATGTCTGCCTGCCTGCCTGCCTGAGAAACCATCCACTCCGTCAGCCCAGGGAGTGTAGCACGCAGAGGAAGTACTTCTCTGTAGTAAAGGGGTGGATTCACACAGGGAGAGAAGAAGGGTTCGTCTCCCCTGGATAAACTGCCTTCAGGCCCTCTCACTGAGTGTACAGTCTACGTTAGTCAAGTGTATTTGTCCCTAAAAGCAGAAAGATCCACTGTCTCATATTCCTTGATCAGAGTTCAGTTCTTCATGTTCGTCATTTGGGAATCAGATGCCAGAATGTGTGGGGTGAGTCACGGTCGGAATGACAAAAGGTTGCCGGGCAAAGAAAGAAACTGCAGTAACAGAATATATTCTTAAAGATCAGTCTTCCCACATTCTGCATCTGAGGAAGGACATTTCTTATTTCTCCCCCCACTCCCCCCTAAACATTAAATATTAACCCCATCCCGACTAATTACTGATGCCACACTTTAAACCACTCTCATATTTTTTTCAATGATCTGTCAAGCATAACCTAATTACTATCACTTCACCCTGTGAATAACCAATTCTCCTCGCTGATAATGAAGAGGAAGAAGAAATGTTGTTTTGAAAACTCTGGGAAAGTCACGCTGTCTGCCTGCCTGCCTGTCTGTCTGTCTGTCTGTCTGTCTGTCTGTCTGTCTGTCTGTCTGTCTGTCTGTCTGTCTGTCTGTCTGTCTGTCTGTCTGTCTGTCTGTCTGCCTGCCTGCCCGCCGTCCGCCCGCCCGCCCGCCCGCCCGCCCGCCCGCCCCGCCCGCCCGTCCGCCCCGTCCGTCCGTCTGTCCGTCCGTCTGTCTGTCTGTCTGTCTGTCTGTCTGTCTGTCTGTCTGTCTGTCTGTCTTTTACACAACACGAGGGACACAACCTCACATCAATAGGACATTCTTGAGATTTAGGAAAACACATTTTTTAAAGAGAAGGGCCCTAGTGTTATTAGCAATATTGCTAATGAAAAAGTCAGAGCCTAATAAAAAGGCTTTGCTGGGACTAAGTCCTAAGTCTCTGAGGGGTCGTCATGCAGCTCTCAATAGGCTAGATGATGGTGTACCCAGGGGTGTACTTGTTCCACTGCTGATTTTAGTTGTCCTTGTTTTGCCCTACAGAAAGGGTAGAGCTGTCTGAACAGAACAACCAGGTGGTAAAGGGTATAGCTGTCTGAGCAGAACAACCAGGTGGTAAAGGGTAGAGCTGTCTGAACAGAACAACCAGGTGGTAGAGCTGTCTGAACAGAACAACCAGGTGGTAGAGCTGTCTGAACAGAACAACCAGGTGGTAGAGCAGTCTGAACAGAACAACCAGGTGGTAGAGCTGTCTGAACAGAACAACCAGGTGGTAGAGCTGTCTGAACAGATCAACCAGGTGGTAAAGGGTAGAGCTGTCTGAACAGATCAACCAGGTGGTAGAGCTGTCTGAACAGATCAACCAGGTGGTAGAGCTGTCTGAACAGAACAACCAGGTGGTAGAGCTGTCTGAACAGAACAACCAGGTGGTAGAGCTGTCTGAACAGAACAACCAGGTGGTAGAGCTGTCTGAACAGAACAACCAGGTGGTAGAGCTGTCTGAACAGATCAACCAGGTGGTAAAGGGTAGAGCTGTCTGAACAGATCAACCAGGTGGTAGAGCTGTCTGAACAGATCAACCAGGTGGTAGAGCTGTCTGGACAGATCAACCAGGTGGTAGAGCTGTCTGGACAGATCAACCAGGTGGTAAAGGGTAGAGCTGTCTGAACAGAACAACCAGTTGGTAGAGCTGTCTGAACAGATCAACCAGATGGTAGAGCTGTCTGGACAGATCAACCAGGTGGTAGAGCTGTCTGAACAGAACAACCAGGTGGTAGAGCTGTCTGAACAGAACAACCAGGTGGTAGAGCTGTCTGAACAGAACAACCAGGTGGTAGAGCTGTCTGAACAGAACAACCAGGTGGTAGAGCTGTCTGAACAGATCAACCAGGTGGTAGAGCTGTCTGAACAGAATAACCAGGTGGTAAAGGGTATAGCTGTCTGAACAGAACAACCAGGTGGTAGAGCTGTCTGAACAGAACAACCAGGTGGTAGAGCTGTCTGAACAGAACAACCAGGTGGTAGAGCTGTCTGAACAGATCAACCAGGTGGTAAAGGGTAGAGCTGTCTGAACAGATCAACCAGGTGGTAAAGGGTAGAGCTGTCTGAACAGATCAACCAGGTGGTAGAGCTGTCTGAACAGAACAACCAGGTGGTAGAGCTGTCTGGACAGATCAACCAGGTGGTAAAGGGTAGAGCTGTCTGAACAGATCAACCAGGTGGTAAAGGGTAGAGCTGTCTGGACAGAACAACCAGGTGGTAAAGGGTAGAGCTGTCTGAACAGAACAACCAGGTGGTAGAGCTGTCTGAACAGATCAACCAGGTGGTAAAGGGTAGAGCTGTCTGAACAGAACAACCAGGTGGTAAAGGGTAGAGCTGTCTGAACAGAACAACCAGGTGGTAGAGCTGTCTGAACAGAACAACCAGGTGGTAGAGCTGTCTGAACAGAATAACCAGGTGGTAAAGGGTAGAGCTGTCTGAACAGAACAACCAGGTGGTAGAGCTGTCTGAACAGAACAACCAGGTGGTAGAGCTGTCTGAACAGAACAACCAGGTGGTAGAGCTGTCTGAACAGATCAACCAGGTGGTAAAGGGTAGAGCTGTCTGAACAGAACAACCAGGTGGTAAAGGGTAGAGCTGTCTGAACAGAACAACCAGGTGGTAGAGCTGTCTGAACAGATCAACCAGGTCGTAAAGGGTAGAGCTGTCTGAACAGAACAACCAGGTGGTAGAGCTGTCTGAACAGAACAACCAGGTGGTAGAGCTGTCTGAACAGAACAACCAGGTGGTAAAGGGTAGAGCTGTCTGGACAGAACAACCAGGTGGTAGAGCTGTCTGAACAGAACAACCAGGTGGTAGAGCTGTCTGACAGAACAACCAGGTGGTAGAGCTGTCTGGACAGATCAACCAGGTGGTAGAGCTGTCTGAACAGAACAACCAGGTGGTAGAGCTGTCTGAACAGAACAACCAGGTGGTAGAGCTGTCTGAACAGATCAACCAGGTGGTAGAGCTGTCTGAACAGATCAACCAGGTGGTAGAGCTGTCTGAACAGAACAACCAGGTGGTAGAGCTGTCTGGACAGAACAACCAGATGGTAAAGGAGCTGTCTGAACAGATCAATCAGGTGGTAGAGCTGTCTGAACAGATCAACCAGGTGGTAAAGGGTAGAGCTGTCTGAACAGAACAACCAGGTGGTAAAGGGTAGAGCTGTCTGGACAGAACAACCAGGTGGTAAAGGGTAGAGCTGTCTGAACAGATCAACCAGGTGGTAAAGGGTAGAGCTGTCTGAACAGAACAACCAGGTGGTAAAGGGTAGAGCTGTCTGAACAGAACAACCAGGTGGTAGAGCTGTCTGAACAGATCAACCAGGTGGTAAAGGGTAGAGCTGTCTGAACAGAACAACCAGGTGGTAAAGGGTAGAGCTGTCTGAACAGATCAACCAGGTGGTAAAGGGTAGAGCTGTCTGAACAGAACAACCAGGTGGTAAAGGTAGAGCTGTCTGAACAGAACAACCAGGTGGTAGAGCTGTCTGAACAGATCAGTGTGGTAAAGGGTAGAGCTGTCTGAACAGAACAACCAGGTGGTAGAGCTGTCTGAACAGATCAACCAGGTGGTAAAGGAGAGCTGTCTGAACAGAACAACCAGGTGGTAAAGGGTAGAGCTGTCTGAACAGAACAACCAGGTGGTAAAGGAGCTGTCTGAACAGAACAACCAGGTGGTAGAGCTGTCTGAACAGAACAACCAGGTGGTAGAGCTGTCTGGACAGAACAACCAGGTGGTAGAGCTGTCTGAACAGAACAACCAGGTGGTAGAGCTGTCTGAACAGATCAACCAGGTGGTAGAGCTGTCTGAACAGATCAACCAGGTGGTAGAGCTGTCTGAACAGAACAACCAGGTGGTAGAGCTGTCTGAACAGAACAACCAGGTGGTAAAGAGTAGAGCTGTCTGAACAGAACAACCAGGTGGTAAAGGGTAGAGCTGTCTGAACAGAACAACCAGGTGGTAGAGCTGTCTGAACAGAACAACCAGGTGATAGAGCTGTCTGAACAGAACAACCAGGTGGTAGAGCTGTCTGAACAGAACAACCAGGTGGTAAAGGGTAGAGCTGTCTGAACAGAACAACCAGGTGGTAATGCTGTCTGAACAGAACAACCAGGTGGTAGAGCTGTCTGAACAGAACAACCAGGTGGTAAAGGGTAGAACTGTCTGGACAGAACAACCAGGTGGTAGAGCTGTCTGAACAGAACAACCAGGTGGTAGAGCTGTCTGGACAGAACAACCAGGTGGTAGAGCTGTCTGGACAGATCAACCAGGTGGTAGAGCTGTCTGAACAGATCAACCAGGTGGTAAAGGGTAGAGCTGTCTGGACAGAACAACCAGGTGGTAAAGGGTAGAGCTGTCTGAACAGATCAACCAGGTGGTAGAGCTGTCTGAACAGAACAACCAGGTGGTAGAGCTGTCTGAACAGATCAACCAGGTGGTAAAGGGTAGAGCTGTCTGGACAGAACAACCAGGTGGTAAAGGGTAGAGCTGTCTGAACAGAACAACCAGGTGGTAAAGAGAGCTGTCTGGACAGAACAACCAGGTGGTAAAGGTAGAGCTGTCTGAACAGAACAACCAGGTGGTAGAGCTGTCTGAACAGAACAACCAGGTGGTAAAGGGTAGAGCTGTCTGAACAGAGCAACCAGGTGGTAGGCTGTCTGAACAGAACAACCAGGTGGTAGAGCTGTCTGAACAGAACAACCAGGTGGTAAAGGGTAGAGCTGTCTGAACAGAACAACCAGGTGGTAGAGCTGTCTGAACAGATCAACCAGGTGGTGGAACAGAACAACCAGGTGGTAGAGCTGTCTGAACAGAACAACCAGGTGGTAGAGCTGTCTGAACAGAACAACCAGGTGGTAGAGCTGTCTGAACAGAACAACCAGGTGGTAGAGCTGTCTGAACAGAACAACCAGGTGGTAGAGCTGTCTGAACAGAACAACCAGGTGGTAGAGCTGTCTGGACAGAACAACCAGGTGGTAGAGCTGTCTGAACAGAACAACCAGGTGGTAGAGCTGTCTGAACAGATCAACCAGGTGGTAAAGGTAGAGCTGTCTGAACAGATCAACCAGGTGGTAGAGCTGTCTGAACAGATCAACCAGGTGGTAGAGCTGTCTGAACAGAACAACCAGGTGGTAGAGCTGTCTGGACAGATCAACCAGGTGGTAAAGGGAGCTGTCTGAACAGAACAACCAGGTGGTAGAGCTGTCTGAACAGAACAACCAGGTGGTAGAGCTGTCTGAACAGATCAACCAGGTGGTAGGGTAGAGCTGTCTGGACAGAACAACCAGGTGGTAAAGGGTAGAGCTGTCTGAACAGAACAACCAGGTGGTAGAGCTGTCTGAACAGATCAACCAGGTGGTAAAGGGTAGAGCTGTCTGAACAGAACAACCAGGTGGTAAAGGGTAGAGCTGTCTGAACAGAACAACCAGGTGGTAGAGCTGTCTGAACAGAACAACCAGGTGGTAGAGCTGTCTGAACAGAATAACCAGGTGGTAAAGGGTAGAGCTGTCTGAACAGAACAACCAGGTGGTAGAGCTGTCTGAACAGAACAACCAGGTGGTAGAGCTGTCTGAACAGAACAACCAGGTGGTAGAGCTGTCTGAACAGATCAACCAGGTGGTAAAGGGTAGAGCTGTCTGAACAGAACAACCAGGTGGTAAAGGGTAGAGCTGTCTGAACAGAACAACCAGGTGGTAGAGCTGTCTGAACAGATCAACCAGGTGGTAAAGGGTAGAGCTGTCTGAACAGAACAACCAGGTGGTAGAGCTGTCTGAACAGATCAACCAGGTGGTAAAGGGTAGAGCTGTCTGAACAGAACAACCAGGTGGTAAAGGGTAGAGCTGTCTGAACAGAACAACCAGGTGGTAAAGGGTAGAGCTGTCTGAACAGAACAACCAGGTGGTAGAGCTGTCTGAACAGAACAACCAGGTGGTAGAGCTGTCTGGACAGAACAACCAGGTGGTAGAGCTGTCTGAACAGAACAACCAGGTGGTAGAGCTGTCTGAACAGATCAACCAGGTGGTAGAGCTGTCTGAACAGATCAACCAGGTGGTAGAGCTGTCTGAACAGAACAACCAGGTGGTAGAGCTGTCTGAACAGAACAACCAGGTGGTAAAGAGTAGAGCTGTCTGAACAGAACAACCAGGTGGTAAAGGGTAGAGCTGTCTGAACAGAACAACCAGGTGGTAGAGCTGTCTGAACAGAACAACCAGGTGGTAGAGCTGTCTGAACAGAACAACCAGGTGGTAGAGCTGTCTGAACAGAACAACCAGGTGGTAAAGGGTAGAGCTGTCTGAACAGAACAACCAGGTGGTAATGCTGTCTGAACAGAACAACCAGGTGGTAGAGCTGTCTGAACAGAACAACCAGGTGGTAAAGGGTAGAACTGTCTGGACAGAACAACCAGGTGGTAGAGCTGTCTGAACAGAACAACCAGGTGGTAGAGCTGTCTGGACAGAACAACCAGGTGGTAGAGCTGTCTGGACAGATCAACCAGGTGGTAGAGCTGTCTGAACAGATCAACCAGGTGGTAAAGGGTAGAGCTGTCTGGACAGAACAACCAGGTGGTAAAGGGTAGAGCTGTCTGAACAGATCAACCAGGTGGTAGAGCTGTCTGAACAGAACAACCAGGTGGTAGAGCTGTCTGAACAGATCAACCAGGTGGTAAAGGGTAGAGCTGTCTGGACAGAACAACCAGGTGGTAAAGGGTAGAGCTGTCTGAACAGATCAACCAGGTGGTAAAGGGTAGAGCTGTCTGGACAGAACAACCAGGTGGTAAAGCTGTCTGAACAGATCAACCAGGTGGTAGAGCTGTCTGAACAGAACAACCAGGTGGTAAAGAGAGCTGTCTGAACAGAGCAACCAGGTGGTAGAGCTGTCTGAACAGAACAACCAGGTGGTAGAGCTGTCTGAACAGATCAACCAGGTGGTAAAGGGTAGAGCTGTCTGAACAGAACAACCAGGTGGTAGAGCTGTCTGAACAGATCAACCAGGTGGTAGAGCTGTCTGAACAGAACAACCAGGTGGTAGAGCTGTCTGAACAGATCAACCAGGTGGTAGAGCTGTCTGAACAGATCAACCAGGTGGTAGAGCTGTCTGAACAGATCAACCAGGTGGTAGAGCTGTCTGAACAGAACAACCAGGTGGTAGAGCTGTCTGAACAGAACAACCAGGTGGTAGAGCTGTCTGAACAGAACAACCAGGTGGTAGAGCTGTCTGAACAGAACAACCAGGTGGTAGAGCTGTCTGAACAGATCAACCAGGTGGTAAAGGGTAGAGCTGTCTGAACAGATCAACCAGGTGGTAAAGGGTAGAGCTGTCTGAACAGATCAACCAGGTGGTAGAGCTGTCTGAACAGAACAACCAGGTGGTAGAGCTGTCTGGACAGATCAACCAGGTGGTAAAGGGTAGAGCTGTCTGAACAGAACAACCAGGTGGTAAAGGGTAGAGCTGTCTGAACAGAACAACCAGGTGGTAGAGCTGTCTGAACAGATCAACCAGGTGGTAAAGGTAGAGCTGTCTGGACAGAACAACCAGGTGGTAAAGGGTAGAGCTGTCTGAACAGAACAACCAGGTGGTAGAGCTGTCTGAACAGATCAACCAGGTGGTAAAGGGTAGAGCTGTCTGAACAGAACAACCAGGTGGTAAAGGGTAGAGCTGTCTGAACAGAACAACCAGGTGGTAGAGCTGTCTGAACAGAACAACCAGGTGGTAGAGCTGTCTGAACAGAATAACCAGGTGGTAAAGCTGTCTGAACAGAACAACCAGGTGGTAGAGCTGTCTGAACAGAACAACCAGGTGGTAGAGCTGTCTGAACAGAACAACCAGGTGGTAGAGCTGTCTGAACAGATCAACCAGGTGGTAAAGCTGTCTGAACAGAACAACCAGGTGGTAAAGGGTAGAGCTGTCTGAACAGAACAACCAGGTGGTAGAGCTGTCTGAACAGATCAACCAGGTGGTAAAGGGTAGAGCTGTCTGAACAGAACAACCAGGTGGTAGAGCTGTCTGAACAGATCAACCAGGTGGTAAAGGGTAGAGCTGTCTGAACAGAACAACCAGGTGGTAAAGGTAGAGCTGTCTGAACAGAACAACCAGGTGGTAAAGGTAGAGCTGTCTGAACAGAACAACCAGGTGGTAGAGCTGTCTGAACAGAACAACCAGGTGGTAGAGCTGTCTGGACAGAACAACCAGGTGGTAGAGCTGTCTGAACAGAACACCAGGTGGTAGAGCTGTCTGAACAGATCAACCAGGTGGTAGAGCTGTCTGAACAGATCAACCAGGTGGTAGAGCTGTCTGAACAGATCAACCAGGTGGTAAAGGGTAGAGCTGTCTGAACAGAACAACCAGGTGGTAAAGGGTAGAGCTGTCTGAACAGAACAACCAGGTGGTAGAGCTGTCTGAACAGATCAACCAGGTCGTAAAGGGTAGAGCTGTCTGAACAGAACAACCAGGTGGTAGAGCTGTCTGAACAGAACAACCAGGTGGTAGAGCTGTCTGAACAGAACAACCAGGTGGTAAAGGGTAGAGCTGTCTGGACAGAACAACCAGGTGGTAGAGCTGTCTGAACAGAACAACCAGGTGGTAGAGCTGTCTGGACAGAACAACCAGGTGGTAGAGCTGTCTGGACAGATCAACCAGGTGGTAGAGCTGTCTGAACAGAACAACCAGGTGGTAGAGCTGTCTGAACAGAACAACCAGGTGGTAGAGCTGTCTGAACAGATCAACCAGGTGGTAGAGCTGTCTGAACAGATCAACCAGGTGGTAGAGCTGTCTGAACAGAACAACCAGGTGGTAGAGCTGTCTGGACAGAACAACCAGATGGTAAAGGGTAGAGCTGTCTGAACAGATCAATCAGGTGGTAGAGCTGTCTGAACAGATCAACCAGGTGGTAAAGGGTAGAGCTGTCTGAACAGAACAACCAGGTGGTAAAGGGTAGAGCTGTCTGGACAGAACAACCAGGTGGTAAAGGGTAGAGCTGTCTGAACAGATCAACCAGGTGGTAAAGGGTAGAGCTGTCTGAACAGAACAACCAGGTGGTAAAGGGTAGAGCTGTCTGAACAGAACAACCAGGTGGTAGAGCTGTCTGAACAGATCAACCAGGTGGTAAAGGTAGAGCTGTCTGAACAGAACAACCAGGTGGTAAAGGGTAGAGCTGTCTGAACAGATCAACCAGGTGGTAAAGGGTAGAGCTGTCTGAACAGAACAACCAGGTGGTAAAGGGTAGAGCTGTCTGAACAGAACAACCAGGTGGTAGAGCTGTCTGAACAGATCAACCAGGTGGTAAAGGGTAGAGCTGTCTGAACAGAACAACCAGGTGGTAGAGCTGTCTGAACAGATCAACCAGGTGGTAAAGGGTAGAGCTGTCTGAACAGAACAACCAGGTGGTAAAGGGTAGAGCTGTCTGAACAGAACAACCAGGTGGTAAAGGGTAGAGCTGTCTGAACAGAACAACCAGGTGGTAGAGCTGTCTGAACAGAACAACCAGGTGGTAGAGCTGTCTGGACAGAACAACCAGGTGGTAGAGCTGTCTGAACAGAACAACCAGGTGGTAGAGCTGTCTGAACAGATCAACCAGGTGGTAGAGCTGTCTGAACAGATCAACCAGGTGGTAGAGCTGTCTGAACAGAACAACCAGGTGGTAGAGCTGTCTGAACAGAACAACCAGGTGGTAAAGAGAGCTGTCTGAACAGAACAACCAGGTGGTAAAGGGTAGAGCTGTCTGAACAGAACAACCAGGTGGTAGAGCTGTCTGAACAGAACAACCAGGTGATAGAGCTGTCTGAACAGAACAACCAGGTGGTAGAGCTGTCTGAACAGAACAACCAGGTGGTAAAGAGAGCTGTCTGAACAGAACAACCAGGTGGTAATGCTGTCTGAACAGAACAACCAGGTGGTAGAGCTGTCTGAACAGAACAACCAGGTGGTAAAGGGTAGAACTGTCTGGACAGAACAACCAGGTGGTAGAGCTGTCTGAACAGAACAACCAGGTGGTAGAGCTGTCTGGACAGAACAACCAGGTGGTAGAGCTGTCTGGACAGAACAACCAGGTGGTAGAGCTGTCTGAACAGATCAACCAGGTGGTAAAGGGTAGAGCTGTCTGGACAGAACAACCAGGTGGTAAAGGGTAGAGCTGTCTGAACAGATCAACCAGGTGGTAGAGCTGTCTGAACAGAACAACCAGGTGGTAGAGCTGTCTGAACAGATCAACCAGGTGGTAAAGGGTAGAGCTGTCTGGACAGAACAACCAGGTGGTAAAGGGTAGAGCTGTCTGAACAGATCAACCAGGTGGTAAAGGGTAGAGCTGTCTGGACAGAACAACCAGGTGGTAGAGCTGTCTGAACAGAACAACCAGGTGGGTAGAGCTGTCTGAACAGAGCAACCAGGTGGTAGAGCTGTCTGAACAGAACAACCAGGTGGTAGAGCTGTCTGAACAGATCAACCAGGTGGTAAAGGGTAGAGCTGTCTGAACAGAACAACCAGGTGGTAGAGCTGTCTGAACAGATCAACCAGGTGGTAGAGCTGTCTGAACAGAACAACCAGGTGGTAGAGCTGTCTGAACAGAACAACCAGGTGGTAGAGCTGTCTGAACAGATCAACCAGGTGGTAGAGCTGTCTGAACAGATCAACCAGGTGGTAGAGCTGTCTGAACAGATCAACCAGGTGGTAAAGGGTAGAGCTGTCTGAACAGAACAACCAGGTGGTAAAGGGTAGCTGTCTGAACAGAACAACCAGGTGGTAGAGCTGTCTGAACAGATCAACCAGGTCGTAAAGGGTAGAGCTGTCTGAACAGAACAACCAGGTGGTAGAGCTGTCTGAACAGAACAACCAGGTGGTAGAGCTGTCTGAACAGAACAACCAGGTGGTAAAGGGTAGAGCTGTCTGGACAGAACAACCAGGTGGTAGAGCTGTCTGAACAGAACAACCAGGTGGTAGAGCTGTCTGGACAGAACAACCAGGTGGTAGAGCTGTCTGGACAGATCAACCAGGTGGTAGAGCTGTCTGAACAGAACAACCAGGTGGTAGAGCTGTCTGAACAGAACAACCAGGTGGTAGAGCTGTCTGAACAGATCAACCAGGTGGTAGAGCTGTCTGAACAGATCAACCAGGTGGTAGAGCTGTCTGAACAGAACAACCAGGTGGTAGAGCTGTCTGGACAGAACAACCAGATGGTGGTAGAGCTGTCTGAACAGATCAATCAGGTGGTAGAGCTGTCTGAACAGATCAACCAGGTGGTAAAGGGTAGAGCTGTCTGAACAGAACAACCAGGTGGTAAAGGGTAGAGCTGTCTGGACAGAACAACCAGGTGGTAAAGGGTAGAGCTGTCTGAACAGATCAACCAGGTGGTAAAGGGTAGAGCTGTCTGAACAGAACAACCAGGTGGTAAAGGGTAGAGCTGTCTGAACAGAACAACCAGGTGGTAGAGCTGTCTGAACAGATCAACCAGGTGGTAAAGGGGTAGAGCTGTCTGAACAGAACAACCAGGTGGTAAAGGGTAGAGCTGTCTGAACAGATCAACCAGGTGGTAAAGGGTAGAGCTGTCTGAACAGAACAACCAGGTGGTAAAGGGTAGAGCTGTCTGAACAGAACAACCAGGTGGTAGAGCTGTCTGAACAGATCAACCAGGTGGTAAAGGGTAGAGCTGTCTGAACAGAACAACCAGGTGGTAGAGCTGTCTGAACAGATCAACCAGGTGGTAAAGAGAGCTGTCTGAACAGAACAACCAGGTGGTAAAGGGTAGAGCTGTCTGAACAGAACAACCAGGTGGTAAAGGGTAGAGCTGTCTGAACAGAACAACCAGGTGGTAGAGCTGTCTGAACAGAACAACCAGGTGGTAGAGCTGTCTGGACAGAACAACCAGGTGGTAGAGCTGTCTGAACAGAACAACCAGGTGGTAGAGCTGTCTGAACAGATCAACCAGGTGGTAGAGCTGTCTGAACAGATCAACCAGGTGGTAGAGCTGTCTGAACAGAACAACCAGGTGGTAAGCTGTCTGAACAGAACAACCAGGTGGTAAAGAGTAGAGCTGTCTGAACAGAACAACCAGGTGGTAAAGAGGGTAGAGCTGTCTGAACAGAACAACCAGGTGGTAGAGCTGTCTGAACAGAACAACCAGGTGATAGAGCTGTCTGAACAGAACAACCAGGTGGTAGAGCTGTCTGAACAGAACAACCAGGTGGTAAAGGGTAGAGCTGTCTGAACAGAACAACCAGGTGGTAATGCTGTCTGAACAGAACAACCAGGTGGTAGAGCTGTCTGAACAGAACAACCAGGTGGTAAAGGGTAGAACTGTCTGGACAGAACAACCAGGTGGTAGAGCTGTCTGAACAGAACAACCAGGTGGTAGAGCTGTCTGGACAGAACAACCAGGTGGTAGAGCTGTCTGGACAGAACAACCAGGTGGTAGAGCTGTCTGAACAGATCAACCAGGTGGTAAAGGGTAGAGCTGTCTGGACAGAACAACCAGGTGGTAAAGGTAGCTGTCTGAACAGATCAACCAGGTGGTAGAGCTGTCTGAACAGAACAACCAGGTGGTAGAGCTGTCTGAACAGATCAACCAGGTGGTAAAGGGTAGAGCTGTCTGGACAGAACAACCAGGTGGTAAAGGGTAGAGCTGTCTGAACAGATCAACCAGGTGGTAAAGGGTAGAGCTGTCTGAACAGAACAACCAGGTGGTAGAGCTGTCTGAACAGAACAACCAGGTGGTAAAGGGTAGAGCTGTCTGAACAGAGCAACCAGGTGGTAGAGCTGTCTGAACAGAACAACCAGGTGGTAGAGCTGTCTGAACAGATCAACCAGGTGGTAAAGGGTAGAGCTGTCTGAACAGAACAACCAGGTGGTAGAGCTGTCTGAACAGATCAACCAGGTGGTAGAGCTGTCTGAACAGAACAACCAGGTGGTAGAGCTGTCTGAACAGATCAACCAGGTGGTAAAGGGGTAGAGCTGTCTGAACAGATCAACCAGGTGGTAGAGCTGTCTGAACAGAACAACCAGGTGGTAGAGCTGTCTGAACAGAACAACCAGGTGGTAGAGCTGTCTGAACAGAACAACCAGGTGGTAGAGCTGTCTGAACAGAACAACCAGGTGGTAGAGCTGTCTGAACAGAACAACCAGGTGGTAGAGCTGTCTGAACAGATCAACCAGGTGGTAAAGGGTAGAGCTGTCTGAACAGATCAACCAGGTGGTAAAGGTAGAGCTGTCTGAACAGATCAACCAGGTGGTAGAGCTGTCTGAACAGAACAACCAGGTGGTAGAGCTGTCTGGACAGATCAACCAGGTGGTAGAGCTGTCTGAACAGAACAACCAGGTGGTAAAGGGTGAGCTGTCTGAACAGAACAACCAGGTGGTAGAGCTGTCTGAACAGATCAACCAGGTGGTAAAGGGTAGCTGTCTGGACAGAACAACCAGGTGGTAAAGGTAGAGCTGTCTGAACAGAACAACCAGGTGGTAGAGCTGTCTGAACAGATCAACCAGGTGGTAAAGTAGAGCTGTCTGAACAGAACAACCAGGTGGTAAAGGGTAGAGCTGTCTGAACAGAACAACCAGGTGGTAGAGCTGTCTGAACAGAACAACCAGGTGGTAGAGCTGTCTGAACAGAACAACCAGGTGGTAAGAGAGCTGTCTGAACAGAACAACCAGGTGGTAGAGCTGTCTGAACAGAACAGTAGGTGGTAGAGCTGTCTGAACAGAACAACCAGGTGGTAGAGCTGTCTGAACAGATCAACCAGGTGGTAAAGGGTAGAGCTGTCTGAACAGAACAACCAGGTGGTAAAGGGTAGAGCTGTCTGAACAGAACAACCAGGTGGTAGAGCTGTCTGAACAGATCAACCAGGTGTAAAGGGTAGAGCTGTCTGAACAGAACAACCAGGTGGTAGAGCTGTCTGAACAGAACAACCAGGTGGTGGTAGAGCTGTCTGAACAGAACAACCAGGTGGTAAAGGGTAGAGCTGTCTGGACAGAACAACCAGGTGGTAGAGCTGTCTGAACAGAACAACCAGGTGGTAGAGCTGTCTGGACAGAACAACCAGGTGGTAGAGCTGTCTGGACAGAACAACCAGGTGGTAGAGCTGTCTGAACAGAACAACCAGGTGGTAGAGCTGTCTGAACAGAACAACCAGGTGGTAGAGCTGTCTGAACAGATCAACCAGGTGGTAGAGCTGTCTGAACAGTAGAGCTGTCTGAACAGAACAACCAGGTGGTAGAGCTGTCTGAACAGAACAACCAGGTGGTAAAGAGCTGTCTGAACAGAACAACCAGGTGGTAGAGCTGTCTGAACAGAACAACCAGGTGATAGAGCTGTCTGAACAGAACAACCAGGTGGTAGAGCTGTCTGAACAGAACAACCAGGTGGTAAAGGGTAGCTGTCTGAACAGAACAACCAGGTGGTAATGCTGTCTGAACAGAACAACCAGGTGGTAGAGCTGTCTGAACAGAACAACCAGGTGGTAAAGGGTAGAGCTGTCTGAACAGAACAACCAGGTGGTAGAGCTGTCTGAACAGAACAACCAGGTGGTAGAGGTGGTAGAGCTGTCTGAACAGAACAACCAGGTGGTAGAGCTGTCTGAACAGATCAACCAGGTGGTAAAGGGTAGCTGTCTGAACAGAACAACCAGGTGGTAAAGAGCTGTCTGAACAGAACAACCAGGTGGTAGAGCTGTCTGAACAGAACAACCAGGTGGTAAAGAGCTGTCTGAACAGAACAACCAGGTGGTAGAGCTGTCTGAACAGATCAACCAGGTGGTAAAGGGTAGAGCTGTCTGAACAGAACAACCAGGTGGTAGAGCTGTCTGGACAGAACAACCAGGTGGTAAAGGGTAGAGCTGTCTGAACAGATCAACCAGGTGGTAGAGCTGTCTGAACAGAACAACCAGGTGGTAGAGCTGTCTGAACAGAACAACCAGGTGGTAGAGCTGTCTGAACAGAACAACCAGGTGGTAGAGCTGTCTGAACAGATCAACCAGGTGGTAGAGCTGTCTGAACAGAACAACCAGGTGGTAGAGCTGTCTGAACAGAACAACCAGGTGGTAGAGCTGTCTGAACAGAACAACCAGGTGGTAGAGCTGTCTGAACAGAACAACCAGGTGGTAAAGAGCTGTCTGAACAGAACAACCAGGTGGTAGAGCTGTCTGAACAGATCAACCAGGTGGTAGAGCTGTCTGAACAGAACAACCAGGTGGTAGAGCTGTCTGAACAGAACAACCAGGTGGGTAGAGCTGTCTGAACAGAACAACCAGGTGGTAATGCTGTCTGAACAGAACAACCAGGTGGTAGAGCTGTCTGAACAGAACAACCAGGTGGTAAAGGGTAGAGCTGTCTGGACAGAACAACCAGGTGGTAGAGCTGTCTGAACAGAACAACCAGGTGGTAGAGCTGTCTGGACAGAACAACCAGGTGGTAGAGCTGTCTGGACAGATCAACCAGGTGGTAAAGGGTAGAGCTGTCTGAACAGAACAACCAGGTGGTAAAGGGTAGCTGTCTGAACAGAACAACCAGGTGGTAGAGCTGTCTGAACAGATCAACCAGGTGGTAAAGGTAGAGCTGTCTGAACAGAACAACCAGGTGGTAGAGCTGTCTGAACAGATCAACCAGGTGGTAAAGAGAGCTGTCTGAACAGAACAACCAGGTGGTAGAGCTGTCTGAACAGAACAACCAGGTGGTAAAGAGCTGTCTGAACAGAACAACCAGGTGGTAGAGCTGTCTGGACAGAACAACCAGGTGGTAGAGCTGTCTGAACAGAACAACCAGGTGGTAGAGCTGTCTGAACAGAACAACCAGGTGGTAGAGCTGTCTGAACAGAACAACCAGGTGGTAGAGCTGTCTGAGCTGTCTGAACAGAACAACCAGGTGGTAGAGCTGTCTGAACAGAACAACCAGGTGGTAAAGGTGTAGAGCTGTCTGAACAGAACAACCAGGTGGTAAAGGGTAGAGCTGTCTGAACAGAACAACCAGGTGGTAGAGCTGTCTGAACAGATCAACCAGGTGGTAGAGCTGTCTGAACAGAACAACCAGGTGGTAGAGCTGTCTGAACAGAACAACCAGGTGGTAAAGGGTAGAGCTGTCTGAACAGAACAACCAGGTGGTAGAGCTGTCTGAACAGAACAACCAGGTGGTAGAGCTGTCTGAACAGAACAACCAGGTGGTAAAGAGCTGTCTGGACAGAACAACCAGGTGGTAGAGCTGTCTGAGGTGGTAGAGCTGTCTGAACAGAACAACCAGGTGGTAGAGCTGTCTGAACAGAACAACCAGGTGGTAGAGCTGTCTGAACAGATCAACCAGGTGGTAAAGGAGTAGAGCTGTCTGGACAGAACAACCAGGTGGTAGAGCTGTCTGAACAGATCAACCAGGTGGTAGAGCTGTCTGAACAGAACAACCAGGTGGTAGAGCTGTCTGAACAGAACAACCAGGTGGCTAAAGGGTAGAGCTGTCTGAACAGAACAACCAGGTGGTAAAGGGTAGCTGTCTGAACAGAACAACCAGGTGGTAAAGAACAACCAGGTAGAGCTGTCTGAACAGAACAACCAGGTGTAAAGGGTAGAGCTGTCTGAACAGATCAACCAGGTGGTAGAGCTGTCTGAACAGAACAACCAGGTGGTAGAGCTGTCTGAACAGAACAACCAGGTGGTAGAGCTGTCTGGACAGAACAACCAGGTGGTAGAGCTGTCTGAACAGAACAACCAGGTGGTAGAGCTGTCTGAACAGAACAACCAGGTGGTAGAGCTGTCTGGACAGATCAACCAGGTGGTAGAGCTGTCTGAACAGAGTGGTAGAGCTGTCTGAACAGATCAACCAGGTGGTAGAGCTGTCTGAACAGATCAACCAGGTGGTAGAGCTGTCTGAACAGAACAACTAGATGGTAAAGGGTAGAGCTGTCTGAACAGATCAACCAGGTGGTAGAGCTGTCTGAACAGAACAACCAGGTGGTAGAGCTGTCTGAACAGATCAACCAGGTGGTAGAGCTGTCTGAACAGATCAACCAGATGGTAGAGCTGTCTGAACAGATCAACCAGGTGGTAGAGCTGTCTGAACAGAACAACCAGGTGGTAGAGCTGTCTGAACAGAACAACCAGGTGGTAGAGCTGTCTGAACAGAACAACCAGGTGGTAGAGCTGTCTGAACAGAACAACCAGGTGGTAGAGCTGTCTGAACAGATCAACCAGGTGGTAGAGCTGTCTGAACAGAACAACCAGGTGGTAGAGCTGTCTGAACAGAACAACCAGGTGGTAGAGCTGTCTGAACAGATCAACCAGGTGGTAGAGCTGTCTGAACAGAACAACCAGGTGGTAGAGCTGTCTGAACAGAACAACCAGGTGGTAGAGCTGTCTGAACAGATCAACCAGGTGGTAGAGCTGTCTGAACAGATCAACCAGGTGGTAGAGCTGTCTGAACAGATCAACCAGGTGGTAGAGCTGTCTGAACAGATCAACCAGGTGGTAGAGCTGTCTGAACAGATCAACCAGGTGGTAGAGCTGTCTGAACAGAACAACCAGGTGGTAGAGCTGTCTGAACAGAACAACCAGGTGGTAGAGCTGTCTGGACAGATCAACCAGGTGGTAGAGCTGTCTGAACAGATCAACCAGGTGGTAGAGCTGTCTGAACAGAACAACCAGGTGGTAGAGCTGTCTGAACAGAACAACCAGGTGGTAAAGGGTAGAGCTGTCTGAACAGAACAACCAGGTGGTAGAGCTGTCTGAACAGATCAACCAGGTGGTAGAGCTGTCTGAACAGAACAACCAGGTGGTAGAGCTGTCTGAACAGAACAACCAGGTGGTAGAGCTGTCTGAACAGAACAACCAGGTGGTAGAGCTGTCTGAACAGAACAACCAGGTGGTAGAGCTGTCTGAACAGATCAACCAGGTGGTAGAGCTGTCTGAACAGAACAACCAGGTGGTAGAGCTGTCTGAACAGAACAACCAGGTGGTAGAGCTGTCTGAACAGATCAACCAGGTGGTAGAGCTGTCTGAACAGAACAACCAGGTGGTAGAGCTGTCTGAACAGATCAACCAGGTGGTAGAGCTGTCTGAACAGAACAACCAGGTGGTAGAGCTGTCTGAACAGAACAACCAGGTGGTAGAGCTGTCTGAACAGAACAACCAGGTGGTAGAGCTGTCTGAACAGAACAACCAGGTGGTAGAGCTGTCTGAACAGAACAACCAGGTGGTAGAGCTGTCTGAACAGATCAACCAGGTGGTAGAGCTGTCTGAACAGAACAACCAGGTGGTAGAGCTGTCTGGACAGAGGTGGTAGAGCTGTCTGGACAGAACAACCAGGTGGTAGAGCTGTCTGAACAGAACAACCAGGTGGTAGAGCTGTCTGAACAGAACAACCAGGGTAGAGCTGTCTGAACAGGGGTAGAGCTGTCTGAACAGAGCCAGGTGGTAGAGCTGTCTGAACAGAACAACCAGGTGGTAGAGCTGTCTGAACAGAACAACCAGGTGGTAGAGCTGTCTGAACAGAACAACCAGGTGGTAAAGGGTAGAGCTGTCTGAACAGAACAACCAGGTGGTAGAGCTGTCTGAACAGAACAACTAGATGGTAAAGGGTAGAGCTGTCTGAACAGAACAACCAGATGGTAGAGCTGTCTGAACAGAACAACCAGGTGGTAGAGCTGTCTGAACAGAACAACCAGGTGGTAGAGCTGTCTGAACAGAACAACCAGGTGGTAGAGCTGTCTGAACAGAACAACCAGGTGGTAGAGCTGTCTGAACAGAACAACCAGGTGGTAGAGCTGTCTGAACAGAACAACCAGGTGGTAGAGCTGTCTGAACATAACAACCAGGTGGTAAAGGGTAGAGCTGTCTGAACAGAACAACCAGGTGGTAGAGCTGTCTGAACAGAACAACCAGGTGGTAAAGGGTAGCTGTCTGAACAGATCAACCAGGTGGTAGAGCTGTCTGAACAGAACAACCAGGTGGTAGAGCTGTCTGAACAGAACAACCAGGTGGTAGAGCTGTCTGAACAGAACAACCAGGTGGTAGAGCTGTCTGAACAGATCAACCAGGTGGTAGAGCTGTCTGAACAGAACAACCAGGTGGTAGAGCTGTCTGAACAGATCAACCAGGTGGTAGAGCTGTCTGAACAGATCAACCAGGTGGTAGAGCTGTCTGAACAGAACAACCAGGTGGTAGAGCTGTCTGAACAGATCCAACCAAGAGCTGTCCAACAGATGGTGGTAGAGCTGTCTGAACAGATCAACCAGGTGGTAGAGCTGTCTGAACAGAACAACCAGGTGGTAGAGCTGTCTGAACAGAACAACCAGGTGGTAGAGCTGTCTGAACAGAACAACCAGATGGTAGAGCTGTCTGAACAGAACAACCAGGTGGTAGAGCTGTCTGAACAGAACAACCAGGTGGTAGAGCTGTCTGAACAGAACAACCAGGTGGTAGAGCTGTCTGAACAGAACAACCAGGTGGTAGAGCTGTCTGAACAGAACAACCAGGTGGTAGAGCTGTCTGAACAGAACAACCAGGTGGTAGAGCTGTCTGAACAGAACAACCAGATGGTAGAGCTGTCTGAACAGATCAACCAGGTGGTAGAGCTGTCTGAACAGATCAACCAGGTGGTAAAGGGTAGCTGTCTGGACAGAACAACCAGGTGGTAGAGCTGTCTGAACAGAACAACCAGGTGGTAGAGCTGTCTGAACAGATCAACCAGGTGGTAGAGCTGTCTGAACAGATCAACCAGGTGGTAGAGCTGTCTGAACAGAACAACCAGGTGGTAGAGCTGTCTGAACAGATCAACCAGGTGGTAGAGCTGTCTGAACAGATCAACCAGGTGGTAGAGCTGTCTGAACAGATCAACCAGGTGGTAGAGCTGTCTGAACAGAACAACCAGGTGGTAGAGCTGTCTGAACAGAACAACCAGGTGGTAGAGCTGTCTGAACAGAACAACCAGGTGGTAGAGCTGTCTGAACAGAACAACCAGGTGGTAGAGCTGTCTGGACAGAACAACCAGGTGGTAGAGCTGTCTGAACAGAACAACCAGGTGGTAGAGCTGTCTGAACAGAACAACCAGGTGGTAGAGCTGTCTGAACAGAACAACCAGGTGGTAGAGCTGTCTGAACAGAACAACCAGGTGGTAGAGCTGTCTGAACAGAACAACCAGGTGGTAGAGCTGTCTGAACAGAACAACCAGGTGGTAGAGCTGTCTGAACAGATCAACCAGGTGGTAGAGCTGTCTGGACAGATCAACCAGGTGGTAGAGCTGTCTGAACAGAACAACCAGGTGGTAGAGCTGTCTGAACAGAACAACCAGGTGGTAGAGCTGTCTGGACAGAACAACCAGGTGGTAGAGCTGTCTGAACAGATCAACCAGGTGGTAGAGCTGTCTGAACAGATCAACCAGATGGTAGAGCTGTCTGAACAGATCAACCAGGTGGTAGAGCTGTCTGAACAGAACAACCAGGTGGTAGAGCTGTCTGAACAGATCAACCAGGTGGTAGAGCTGTCTGAACAGATCAACCAGGTGGTAGAGCTGTCTGAACAGAACAACCAGGTGGTAGAGCTGTCTGAACAGATCAACCAGGTGGTAGAGCTGTCTGAACAGATCAACCAGGTGGTAGAGCTGTCTGAACAGAACAACCAGGTGGTAGAGCTGTCTGAACAGATCAACCAGGTGGTAGAGCTGTCTGAACAGAACAACCAGGTGGTAGAGCTGTCTGAACAGATCAACCAGATGGTAGAGCTGTCTGAACAGAACAACCAGGTGGTAGAGCTGTCTGAACAGATCAACCAGGTGGTAGAGCTGTCTGAACAGAACAACCAGGTGGTAGAGCTGTCTGAACAGATCAACCAGGTGGTAGAGCTGTCTGAACAGATCAACCAGGTGGTAGAGCTGTCTGAACAGAACAACCAGGTGGTAGAGCTGTCTGAACAGATCAACCAGGTGGTAGAGCTGTCTGAACAGAACAACCAGGTGGTAGAGCTGTCTGAACAGATCAACCAGGTGGTAGAGCTGTCTGAACAGAACAACCAGGTGGTAGAGCTGTCTGAACAGATCAACCAGGTGGTAGAGCTGTCTGAACAGATCAACCAGGTGGTAGAGCTGTCTGAACAGATCAACCAGGTGGTAGAGCTGTCTGAACAGATCAACCAGGTGGTAGAGCTGTCTGAACAGATCAACCAGGTGGTAGAGCTGTCTGAACAGATCAACCAGATGGTAGAGCTGTCTGAACAGATCAACCAGATGGTAGAGCTGTCTGAACAGAACAACCAGGTGGTAGAGCTGTCTGAACAGATCAACCAGGTGGTAGAGCTGTCTGAACAGAACAACCAGGTGGTAGAGCTGTCTGAACAGAACAACCAGGTGGTAGAGCTGTCTGAACAGAACAACCAGGTGGTAGAGCTGTCTGAACAGAACAACCAGGTGGTAGAGCTGTCTGAACAGAACAACCAGGTGGTAGAGCTGTCTGAACAGAACAACCAGGTGGTAGAGCTGTCTGAACAGAACAACCAGGTGGTAGAGCTGTCTGAACAGATCAACCAGGTGGTAGAGCTGTCTGAACAGAACAACCAGGTGGTAGAGCTGTCTGAACAGAACAACCAGGTGGTAGAGCTGTCTGAACAGATCAACCAGGTGGTAGAGCTGTCTGAACAGAACAACCAGGTGGTAGAGCTGTCTGAACAGAACAACCAGGTGGTAGAGCTGTCTGAACAGAACAACCAGGTGGTAGAGCTGTCTGAACAGATCAACCAGGTGGTAGAGCTGTCTGAACAGATCAACCAGATGGTAGAGCTGTCTGAACAGATCAACCAGATGGTAGAGCTGTCTGAACAGATCAACCAGGTGGTAGAGCTGTCTGAACAGAACAACCAGGTGGTAGAGCTGTCTGAACAGAACAACCAGGTGGTAGAGCTGTCTGAACAGATCAACCAGGTGGTAGAGCTGTCTGAACAGAACAACCAGGTGGTAGAGCTGTCTGAACAGAACAACCAGGTGGTAGAGCTGTCTGAACAGATCAACCAGGTGGTAGAGCTGTCTGAACAGAACAACCAGGTGGTAGAGCTGTCTGAACAGAACAACCAGGTGGTAGAGCTGTCTGAACAGAACAACCAGGTGGTAGAGCTGTCTGAACAGAACAACCAGGTGGTAGAGCTGTCTGAACAGAACAACCAGGTGGTAGAGCTGTCTGAACAGAACAACCAGGTGGTAGAGCTGTCTGAACAGAACAACCAGGTGGTAGAGCTGTCTGAACAGATCAACCAGGTGGTAGAGCTGTCTGAACAGATCAACCAGGTGGTAGAGCTGTCTGAACAGATCAACCAGGTGGTAGAGCTGTCTGAACAGATCAACCAGGTGGTAGAGCTGTCTGAACAGATCAACCAGATGGTAGAGCTGTCTGAACAGATCAACCAGGTGGTAGAGCTGTCTGGACAGATCAACCAGGTGGTAGAGCTGTCTGGACAGATCAACCAGGTGGTAAAGGGTAGAGCTGTCTGAACAGAACAACCAGGTGGTAGAGCTGTCTGAACAGATCAACCAGATGGTAGAGCTGTCTGGACAGATCAACCAGGTGGTAGAGCTGTCTGAACAGAACAACCAGGTGGCAAAGGGGTAGAGCTGTCTGAACAGATCAACCAGGTGGTAAAGGGTAGAGCTGTCTGAACAGATCAACCAGGTGGTAGAACAACCAGGTAGTAGAGCTGTCTGAACAGAACAACCAGGTGGTAAGCTGTCTGAACAGGGGTAGAGCTGTCTGAACAGAACAACCAGGTGGTAGAGCTGTCTGAACAGATCAACCAGGTGGTAGAGCTGTCTGAACAGAACAACCAGGTGGTAGAGCTGTCTGAACAGATCAACCAGGTGGTAGAGCTGTCTGAACAGAACAACCAGGTGGTAGAGCTGTCTGAACAGATCAACCAGGTGGTAGAGCTGTCTGAACAGAACAACCAGGTGGTAGAGCTGTCTGAACAGATCAACCAGGTGGTAGAGCTGTCTGAACAGATCAACCAGGTGGTAGAGCTGTCTGAACAGATCAACCAGGTGGTAGAGCTGTCTGAACAGATCAACCAGGTGGTAGAGCTGTCTGAACAGAACAACCAGGTGGTAGAGCTGTCTGAACAGATCAACCAGGTGGTAGAGCTGTCTGAACAGATCAACCAGGTGGTAGAGCTGTCTGAACAGAACAACCAGGTGGTAGAGCTGTCTGAACAGATCAACCAGGTGGTAGAGCTGTCTGAACAGAACAACCAGGTGGTAGAGCTGTCTGAACAGAACAACCAGGTGGTAGAGCTGTCTGAACAGATCAACCAGGTGGTAGAGCTGTCTGAACAGAACAACCAGGTGGTAGAGCTGTCTGAACAGATCAACCAGGTGGTAGAGCTGTCTGAACAGATCAACCAGGTGGTAGAGCTGTCTGAACAGATCAACCAGGTGGTAAAGGGTAGTGTCTGAACAGAACAACCAGGTGGTAAAGGGGTAGAGCTGTCTGAACAGATGTCTGAACCAGGTGGTAAAGGTAGAGCTGTCTGAACAGAACAACCAGGTGGTAGAGCTGTCTGAACAGAACAACCAGGTGGTAAAGGGTAGAGCTGTCTGAACAGAACAACCAGGTAGAGCTGTCTGAACAGAACAACCATGTGGTAGAGCTGTCTGAACAGAACAACCAGGTGGTAGAGCTGTCTGAACAGATCAACCAGGTGGTAGAGCTGTCTGAACAGATCAACCAGGTGGTAAAGGGTAGAGCTGTCTGAACAGAAGAAAGGATCTTTGATAGGCAGTGCATGACGTGTAAACATGGTAACCGATACCGACTGACTGTGTGAGGCAGGAAACCAGATCAAATACCTGCTTTTACCAATGAACGTCAGTTCTGCCTGGGAAGGTCTCATCCTGCTCTCTTTAATCTCATCCCTTGTCGTCACGGTGACAGCAGCATATTTACCTTAACCCCCACTTCCCTATTTTGCATTTTCCTCATCAACAACCAACAATCTCCCACTCTCTCTCTTTGTCAACAACCAACACCGCTCCGCCTTTCCCTCATTACCATTCTCCCTGGCGACAGACAGACCATTTTGCATCCCAAATGGCCCCTATGTGCTATATAGTACACTTCTGTTGACCAGGTGCTTATGGACCCTGGTCAAAAGTTGTGCGCTACGTCAAAATTGGGTTTCATTTGAGACACAGACCAAGACCACCTTCTCCAATCAAATCACGTTCCCTCAGCTTATTCTTCGGCTTTCTGTTTAAGTGAAACAATACTACATGAAATTGATGTTGTGGCTCGATTAGACCAAAGAGCATCGACAATAGACCACAATGCAATGTAGGGTTCTGGGGGCATGTTTCACCCACTCATGGCGCGAGGCGAGCAGAGGAGAGAAACAATTGTCCTCTCTCCTAGCCGTCTTCTGATAACCCTTTGTAGGAGAAGGGTTTTGATGGGAAGGACCAATGAGTTTTGAAAAGAAGACGAGGAGAGAGGACGCACGGAGTATACAATCGAGATCTTCCCTGTGTCATTCTAGAAGTCGTAGATTTGGAGTTCAGTCTTCTTCTGCTCTCTTCCTGATGTTGGGGAACAATGTAATTCATCGCCAAATGTTTCTTACCTCTGATTCCTTCATCTCTGGCTTTTTGAATTCTTTGGATTCACAAGAGTCTTACCACTTGGTATGAACAAAACTATTACATTTATTTGTTGTTCGATTTGACACCCACAATACACAGTCAACACATCTTGACACCCACAAGACACAGTCAACACATCTTGACACCCACAAGACACAGTCAACACATCCTGACACCCACAAGACACAGTCAACACATCCTGACACCCACAAGACACAGTCAATACATCTTGACACCCACAAGACACAGTCAACACATCTTGACACCCACAAGACACAGTCAACACATCTTGACACCAGTCACAAGACACAGTCAATACATCTTGACACCCACAAGACACAGTCAACACATCCTGACACCCACAAGACACAGTCAACACATCTTGACACCCACAAGACACAGTCAACACATCTTGACACCCACAAGACACAGTCAACACATCTTGACACCCACAAGACACAGTCAACACATCTTGACACCCACAAGACACAGACATCCCACCCACAAGACACAGTCAACACATCTTGACACCCACAAGACACAGTCAACACATCTTGACACCCACAAGACACAGTCAACACATCTTGACACCCACAAAACACAGTCAACACATCTTGACACCCACAAGACACAGTCAACACATCCTGACACCCACAAGACACAGTCAACACATCTTGACACCCACAAGACACAGTCAACACATCTTGACACCCACAAGACACAGTCAACACATCCTGACACCCACAAGACACAGTCAACACATCCTGACACCCACAAGACACAGTCAACACATCCTGACACCCACAAGACACAGTCAACACATCCTGACACCCACAAGACACAGTCAACACATCCTGACACCCACAAGACACAGTCAACACATCTTGACACCCACAAGACACAGTCAACACATCCTGACACCCACAAGACACAGTCAAACACATCTTGACACCCACAATACACAGTCAATACATGACACCCACAAGACACAGTCAACACATCTTGACACCCACAAGACACAGTCAACACATCTTGACACCCACAAGACACAGTCAACACATCTTGACACCCACAAGACACAGTCAACACATCTTGACACCCACAAGACACAGTCAACACATCTTGACACCCACAAGACACAGTCAACACATCTTGACACCCACAAGACACAGTCAACACATCTTGACACCCACAAGACACAGTCAACACATCTTGACACCCACAAGACACAGTCAACACATCCTGACACCCACAAGACACAGTCAACACATCTTGACACCCACAAGACACAGTCAACACATCTTGACACCCACACGACACAGTCAACACATCCTGACACCCACAAAACACAGTCAACACATCTTGACACCCACAAGACACAGTCAACACATCTTGACACCCACAAAAGACACAGTCAACACATATTGACACCCACAAAAGACACAGTCAACACATATTGACACCCACAAGACACAGTCAACACATCCTGACACCCACAAGACACAGTCAACACATCTTGACACCCACAGAAGACACAGTCAACACATATTGACACCCACAAGACACAGTCAACACATCCTGACACCCACAAAACACAGTCAACACATCCTGACACCCACAAGACACAGTCAACACATCCTGACACCCACAAGACACAGTCAACACATCCTGACACCCACAAGACACAGTCAACACATCTTGACACCCAGAAGACACAGTCAACACATCCCATGACACCCACAAGACACAGTCAACACATCCTGACACCCACAAGACACAGTCAACACATCCTGACACCCACAAGACACAGTCAACACATCCTGACACCCACAAGACACAGTCAACACATCCTGACACCCACAAGACACAGTCAACACATCCTGACACCCACAAGACACAGTCAACACATCCTGACACCCACAAGACACAGTCAACACATCTTGACACCCACAAGACACAGTCAACACATCCTGACACCCACAAGACACAGTCAACACATCCTGACACCCACAAGACACAGTCAACACATCCTGACACCCACAAGACACAGTCAACACATCCTGACACCCACAAGACACAGTCAACACATCCTGACACCCACAAGACACAGTCAACACATCTTGACACCCACAAGACACAGTCAACACATCCTGACACCCACAAGACACAGTCAACACATCCTGACACCCACAAGACACAGTCAACACATCTTGACACCCACAAGACACAGTCAACACATCCTGACACCCACAAGACACAGTCAACACATCTTGACACCCACAAGACACAGTCAACACATCTTGACACCCACAAGACACAGTCAACACATCTTGACACCCACAAAAGACACAGTCAACACATATTGACACCCACAAGACACAGTCAACACATCCTGACACCCACAAGACACAGTCAACACATCCTGACACCCACAAGACACAGTCAACACATCCTGACACCCACAAGACACAGTCAACACATCCTGACACCCACAAAACACAGTCAACACATCCTGACACCCACAAGACACAGTCAACACATCCTGACACCCACAAGACACAGTCAACACATCCTGACACCCACAAGACACAGTCAACACATCTTGACACCCACAAGACACAGTCAACACATCCTGACACCCAGAAGACACAGTCAACACATCCTGACACCCACAAGACACAGTCAACACATCCTGACACCCACAAGACACAGTCAACACATCCTGACACCCACAAGACACAGTCAACACATCCTGACACCCACAAGACACAGTCAACACATCCTGACACCCACAAGACACAGTCAACACATCTTGACACCCACAAGACACAGTCAACACATCTTGACACCCACAAGACACAGTCAACACATCTTGACACCCACAAGACACAGTCAACACATCCTGACACCCACAAGACACAGTCAACACATCCTGACACCCACAAGACACAGTCAACACATCCTGACACCCACAAGACACAGTCAACACATCCTGACACCCAGAAGACACAGTCAACACATCCTGACACCCACAAGACACAGTCAACACATCCTGACACCCACAAGACACAGTCAACACATCCTGACACCCACAAGACACAGTCAACACATCCTGACACCCACAAGACACAGTCACACATTCACAAGACACAGTCAATCATCTTGACACCCACAAGACACAGTCTTGTGTCTAATGTCTCTAACTGTCATTTTATTTGTGACACCCACAAGACACTGTCCTTTGGTCTTGTCAATCTTCTGTCTAATTTCTCTGATCAGTTTAATGTCTCACCCATCTCTGTCACGTCCTCTTCATCTCTGTCACGTCTTCCAAGACCATCTCTGTCACGGTTCTTTCATCTCTGTCAACACTCCTGATATCTCTGATCACGTCTCCATCTTCATCTTCAAACACGTCTCCTTCACATCTTGTCACTTGTGTCACAGTCTCCATCTTGTCACCGAAGACACTCCTCTCCATCTCTGATCACGTTCTTTCCATCTCTGTCACCCTCTCCATCTCTGTCAACACATTTGACATCTCTGTCACGTCTCCTCTTCATCTCTGTCTTCTCACATCCTGACATCTCTGTCACAGTCAACTCTTCATCTTGACACCCTCCTCTCCATCTCTGATCAGTTTGGTCTTCATCTCTTTCACGTCTTCTCTCCATCTCTGTCACGTTTGGTTCATCTCTGTCACGGTCTCCTCTCCATCTCTGTCAGTTTGGTCTTCTCTGTCACGGTCTTCTGTCATCTCTGTCAGTTCCTCTTCATCTCTGTCTTTGGTCTCCTCTTCATCTCTGTCAGTCTCCTTCCATTCTGTCTTTGTCTCCTCTCTAATCTCTGTCAGTTCTTCTTCATCTCTGTCTTTGTCTCCTCTCCATCTCTGTCAGTTTGGTTCTTCTCTGTCACGTCTTCTCCATCTCTGTCAGTTTGGTTCTCTCCATCTCTGGTCACGTCTCCTCTCCATCTCTGTCAGTTTCCTCTTCTCTGTCACGGTCCTCTTCATCTCTGTCACTGTCCTCTTCATCTCTGTCACGTACTCCCTCCATCTCTGTCCGTCTCCTCTTCATTCTGTCACGTCTCCTCTTCATCTCTGTCACGTCTCCTCTCCATCTCTGTCACGTCTCCTCTCCATCTCTGTCACGTCTCCTCTCCATCTCTGTCACGTCTCCTCTTCATCTCTGTCACGTCTCCTCTCCATCTCTGTCACGTCTCCTCTTCATCTCTGTCACGTCTCCTCTTCATCTCTGTCACGTCTCCTCTCCATCTCTGTCACGTCTCCTCTCCATCTCTGTCACGTCTCCTCTCCATCTCTGTCACGTCTCCTCTTCATCTCTGTCACGTCTCCTCTCCATCTCTGTCACGTCTCCTCTTCATCTCTGTCACGTCTCCTCTTCATCTCTGTCACGTCTCCTCTCCATCTCTGTCACGTCTCCTCTCCATCTCTGTCACGTCTCCTCTTCATCTCTGTCACGTCTCCTCTCCATCTCTGTCACGTCTCCTCTTCATCTCTGTCACGTCTCCTCTTCATCTCTGTCACGTCTCCTCTCCATCTCTGTCACGTCTCCTCTTCATCTCTGTCACGTCTCCTCTTCATCTCTGTCACGTCTCCTTCTCCATCTCTGTCACGCTCCTCTCCATCTCTGTCACGTCTCCTCTTCATCTCTGTCACGTCTCCTCTCCATCTCTGTCACGTCTCCTCTCCATCTCTGTCACGTCTCCTCTTCATCTCTGTCACGCCTCCTCTTCATCTCTGTCACGTCTCCTCTCATCTCTGTCACGTCTCCTCTTCATCTCTGTCTCGTCTTCATCTCTCTCCTCTTCATCTCTGTCACGTCTCCTCTTCATCTCCGTCACGTCTCCTCTCCATCTCTGTCACGTCTCCTCTTCATCTCTGTCACGTCTCCTCTTCATCTCTGTCACGTCTCCTCTCCATCTCTGTCACGTCTCCTCTCCATCTCTGTCACGTCTCCTCTCCACATCATGTATGTGTTCTCTGTGTGTATCATGCTGTTGTGTTTAGGCTCATTGTCATCTCTGTTTAGATCCATTTGGCCCATTCATAACAGCTTGAATACAGAAACTAGTTGATCTATGTTATCATTATCATAGACCTTTCTCTCATTAACATAGAACCCTCTCTCATTATCATAGAACCCTCTCTCGTTATCATAGAACCCTCTCTCATTATCATAGAATCCTCTCATTATATTAGAACCCTCTCTCATTATCATAGAATCCTCTCATTATATTAGAACTCTCTCTCATTATCATAGTACCCTCGCTCTCTCTCTCTCTCTCTCTCTCTCTCTCTCTCTCTCTCTCTCTCTCTCTCTCTCTCTCTCTCTCTCTCTCTCTCTCTCTCTCTCTCTCTATCTACCTCTCTACCTCTCTACCTCTCTACCTCTCTACCTCTGTCACTCTCTCTCCCTCTCTCTCCTTCCTCACTCTCCTCACACTCGTCTCGCCTCTCTTGTCTCCAGAACTCTGACCACAAGGACTGTGATGTCCAGTATGCGGAGCTGGATACTGCGGCTCTGGCCTCCTCTCCCAGCCCACGAAGCTCAGTTCAAACTGCCGGGGACCTTGTCGAGTATGCAACCATCCAGTCTAGCTCACACTAGCGCATGCCATTATAGGCCTTTTCCCTCCGACTCTGGCCTCAAGGTACACAGACTGGTGCACTCTCCTCTCCCATCCCCCCATCTTTCACTGCCTCCCTCACTCTCCTCTCCCATCCCCCCATCTCTCACTGCCTCCCTCACTCTCCTCTCCCATCCCTTCATCTCCCACTGCCTCCCTCACTCTCCTCTCCTCTCCCATCCCCCCATCTCTCACTGCCTCCCTCACTCTCCTCTCCCATCCCTTCATCTCCCTGCCTCCTCACTCTCCTCTCCCATCCCTCCATCTCCCACTGCCTCCCTCACTCTCCTCTCCCACCCCTCATCTCCCACTGCCTCCCTCCCTCACTCTCCTCTCCCATCCCTCCATCTCTCACTGCCTCCCTCACTCTCCTCTCCTCTCCCATCCCTCTCCATCTCCCACTGCCTCCCTCATTCTCCTCTCCCATCCCTCCATCTCCCACTGCCTCCCTCACTCTCCTCTCCCATCCCTCCATCTCTCACTGCCTCCCTCACTCTCCTCTCCCATCCCTCCATCTCTCACTGCCTCCCTCACTCTCCTCTCCCATCCCTCCATCTCCCACTGTCTCCCTCACTCTCCTCTCCCATCCCTCCTTCTCCCACTGCCTCCCTCACTCTCCCTCTCCCATCCCTCCTTCTCCCACTGCCTCCTCACTCTCCTCTCCCCATCCCTCCATCTCTCTCACTGCCTCCCTCACTCTCCCTCTCCATCCCTCCATCTTCACTGCCTCCTCACTCTCCTCTCCCATCCCTCCATCTCTCACTGCCTCCCTCACTCTCCTCTCCCATCCCTCCATCTCCCACTGCCTCCCTCACTCTCCTCTCCCATCCCTCCATCTCTCACTGCCTCCCTCACTCTCCTCTCCCATCCCTCCATCTCTCACTGCCTCCCTCACTCTCCTCTCCCATCCCTCCATCTCCCACTGCCTCCCTCACTCTCCTCTCCCATCCCTCCATCTCTCACTGCCTCCCTCACTCTCCTCTCCCATCCCTCCTTCTCCCACTGCCTCCCTCACTCTCCTCTCCCATCCCTCCATCTCCTACTGCCTCCCTCACTCTCCTCTCCCATCCCTCCATCTCTCACTGCCTCCCTCACTCTCCTCTCCTCTCCCATCCCTCCATCTCTCACTGCCTCCCTCACTCTGACACACATCACTGAGCATCCTTTATGTTGCCTTGCTTTATTCTCTTCCCCCTTGTTTCTTGTTCTGCTTTTGTTTCATCCATGACTGAGTTAACTAAAGTTTGATGCAGGTAGACACTGTTCCTGGTAGTTTGATGCAGGTAGACACTGTTCCTGGTAGTTTGATGCAGGTAGACATTGTTCCTGGTAGTTTGATGCAGGTAGTCATTGTTCCTGGTAGTTTGATGCAGGTCGACATTGATCCTGGTAGTTTGATGCAGGTAGTCATTGTTCCTGGTAGTTTGATGCAGGTAGACATTGTTCCTGGTAGTTTGATGCAGGTAGTCATTGTTCCTGGTAGTTTGATGCAGGTAGTCATTGTTCCTGGTAGTTTGATGCAGGTAGTCATTGTTCCTGGTAGTTTGATGCAGGGAAACATTGTTCCTGGTAGTTTGATGCAGGTAGTCATTGTTCCTGGTAGTTTGATGCAGGTAGTCATTGTTCCTGGTAGTTTGATGCAGGTAGACATTGTTCCTGGTAGTTTGATGCAGGGAAACATTGTTCCTGGTAGTTTGATGCAGGTATTGTTCCTGGTAGTTTGATGGTAGTCATTGTTCCTGGTAGTTTGATGCAGGTAGACAGTTGTTCCTGGTAGTTTGATGCAGGTAGACATTGTTCCTGGTAGTTTGATGCAGGTAGACATTGTTCCTGGTAGTTTGATGCAGGTAAACATTGTTCCTGGTAGTTTGATGCAGGTAGTCAAGTTTGACATTGTTCCTGGTAGTTTGATGCAGGTAGACATTGTTCCTGGTAGTTTGATGCAGGGAAACATTGTTCTGTAGTTTGATGCAGGAAACATTGTTCCTGGTAGTTTGATGCATTGTTCCTGGTAGTTTGATGCATTGTTCCTGGTAGTTTGATGCAAGTAGACATTGTTCCTGTTTTGATTAGACATTGTTCCTGGTAGTTTGATGCAGGTAGACATTGTTCCTGGTAGTTTGATGCAGGTAGACATTGTTCCTGGTAGTTTGATGCAGGTAGACATTGTTCCTGGTAGTTTGA